>NW_027273868.1:1207500-1445000 GCF_046630095.1 Trachinotus anak
TGATGTCATGAAATAGCGTGGGATTGTGGGAGTTGTTGTCTTCACCAGCATGGCGTAAGCTTCTCCGAGTTTGGATTCCTTCAGTGTCAGTGGTTCAAGAGGTTTTTACCTGCAGCTGAATTCTCTACAGAGGTCTCCTCCCTCCACAACAAACACAAGAGTTGATTACAACTAGTAAAAACACTGAATAAAAGTCTCACATAAAAAATCTGTGATTTGCTGACACTCTTCAGTCACACAGGATGTCTTGGAGTTCATAGGAGCTGAGCTGTCTAACATTTGCTCAGCTTTTTTCTGTGATAATTTCAGATCCAGACATCTGATGACTAACACCAAGGTGTAAAATTGTGTCTTAAAAATGTGACTTAAATTTTGAGTTGGGGGCAGAAAACCACACTGACACATTCACATAGGGGATATGACGTCATAGACAGGCGACCAAATTAAACAGAGCGTTACCATGATTAAAATCACAGATTTCTCTGGTTTGAGAATTGATAGAAACATTTGTGATAACGTAAGAACACAACTCAACAACATATAGAACATAGGTCATTTTTTGACATTTTAATGTGGAAAAGTTTTATATTACAACTTGTAAAGAAGGTAAATGTACAACATATTATACAGCGAACAGAGATTTGATTGAAAAACAAGTAGCACACCAGGAAGAGAAATAATAAGACATAAATAATGATGAACACAACTATGAGACAATATAAACAGAAGTGAGGTGTGTGTTCTGATTGTTTTAAACATGTTGATGATAATTTATACAAGGCAGCCTCTTGCCTGCTGTGTGTAACAGCCTAAATACTGAAGCTCAGACTGTATGGAGGAGGTCGGGGCCTGAAGCCGGGTCCTCAGCAGGCCTTTTACCTACAAGAGAAAACTGGTTTAGTCATTGCCTCCAAAACAGCCCTATTTCCTGTTCTGATTCTCCGAACAGCAGAACAACATTTTCAGCCTTGTAGCCTCTGTCTGGCTAAAGTGCCAGACTTTGTTTGTGAGTGCACTTCAAAATGGTTATAAATGGCACCTTCAAAATAGAATTCATAAGCGTGTTTTCTCTAGTTAAAACTGCACCAATCAAAATTTGTGATAACTTTGATAACAGGCTGGCTGACATGAACAAATAAAGGTTGGCCCCCCAAATACAGGCCTGCTGATATGCCTGCAAATATTTCACAATAAAAGCCCTGTTAAGAAATGAAGGGTTTCTGTACACTGAAATGTTAGAGGGCTTTTAATTTGAAACAGTTGTAGGAAGTATTGAGTTTGTATTAACATGTAATGTAATAACTTTAACAGGGCAAACAGAAGTGGATGAATGAGGCTGTAATTCACACTAACTCCACATGTACTAGCAGCTACAACAGTAACATGCTGCTGACACACTGATGCTTCAGTAGTAATCATCTATTGATGCCATATATAATCATATATTAGTCAGAGTGATCAATACTTCAACTACATGACTTAAGTGAAGTATCTGAGTACTTCTTCCACCACTGCCTACTTTACAGTGCTGGACACATACCAAACCATCCACCCTTCTCCTACCCAACACATTTTATGATAATAATGTCATACTATTTACACCTTTACTCCTCAGAGCCAGCAGTCATTATTCACATGACTATTCGTGGTCACTTAACAGAAAAACATGAACAAGGGTCATTTTCAATCAGGAGTCTACACATTTGAAAAGTAAAATGATATGGACCTCACCGGACCTCTGCAGCCAACACCTTATCTCTGCTGCAGTCTACAGGCTCCAGGCTACGTTAGCCAGTAACAGTGTAACGTACTCAAATCTTTAAGCTGATCTGTTGGGTGCTGCATTGCATGGTGTGTAATGTGGAATAAAAATACATTATCTGTGGTTCTGGTGCATCTAGTTTGATCCTGTTTGAACTCACCATCACAAGTCCAACAGTGTTATAGGAGAGCAACGCTAAACCACAGGAGGACTGTTTTAAAGCATGATTCAGTGTAGCAATAAACTACTTTTTTAAATGACGACTCATCCTTTAAACAGTGAATTTCAGCTTCCTCCCTCTGGACGAAGGTTGATAGTCCCAAAGTGCAGAACAAAAAGAGAGCTTTGTTCCGGCAGCCATCACTCATGTGAATCAGTTGTAGTAGCACTACAAAGAAGCAATGTTTAAGTAATTAATTCATTTATTTTTTCTTTACCTTGTGCACATGGTGCTGTCTGTGCTGTCTGTTAAATGTGTGTAAGGAGGAAACATCAGAGACTCAGCCTCATGTTTGAGCCTCAGTCAGACCCAGACTCAGATGAGGAGTCTGTTGAGACCAGAATCAGAGACTAGCAGACGGATCAGAACCGTTAGCGTAGTTAGCATCTTTTATTTGTTTATGTTGTTTGTTAGCTTGTAACTGGCAGTGGCTGACACAGTGTTAGTGGTTATGCTAATGCTAACTCTGACTCTCTGTACCGACAAGGTTTCAGGTGTATTTAGCCCCACCCCCTGTCCCTACAAGTTGACAGGATTGGTTCCTTAGGTTATATGATGTATGAATCCCTGTCTGTCTGAATCTGTTTTTTATTTCACTCATCATATGGACGTTAACAATGTTAAACACTTGATTTTCATCGGAGGAGGTCTTTAAATATATACATGTATGATTGGTTGTTGGTTATATATTTGTTATAGTCTATGCATAGACCAGCCAGTGTTATGTATTTGCTTTGGTTCCACATATATAATATTAGTCAGTATGCCTATAGATAAGATGAAGTCAGCTTCAGACATTGTACCATAATCAATACTAGCTCCATACACACTCAGTTGGCAGTTTATTAGGAACATGTTTCTAAAACTAATGCAGTCCAATAAAGCAGTTCTGCATTAAATCCTCCTTCTGTACTGCATCAAATAGAGAGGTGTTTCTGTTATGTAGCCCACGCTAATTGATAGAAGTGGGGTGGACAAAAGAACAGAAACACCAGTTAGTATAGCATAATACAACAGCGTCAGAGACCACATCCTCATCACAATCACACAGTTGAATCAACATGTCTCTGAAACAGTTTCTGAACATTATCACCTTCACCTGCATTTACTTCAGGGCCGTTGGATTAGACTGCTTTCACTTTAGCTAGGTGTTCCTAATAAACTGACAACTGAGTGTAGTAATCTATACTCCATATACACCATGTATATCAATACAAATTTTGGACTATTGTTCTGTACCATACATCAGTGAATACAAGTAAAACACCAAAGTCAGTATATGAACAAAAGCTTTATTTGTCTTTATTGTTTCACAATATTTATTAGATATTTATGAAAGCTGAACCAAAATGAGATGCGCTGGCCTTTGGAGGATTTTCACTTTGTGTCACCAGCCGTGCCTGCCATTACTGATGCGTTGCAAAGCATGGCTCCTGTCACCTAGCAACCTTGACAATACAAATAGTTGTAGCTGTTGAACTGAGCTAAAACCCAATACTTAGATTTAACAGTATAATCCTCCGACTCTCTGTCAGTGGTGTTTGGTGCCAAGTTATTTTCATTACTGGTGTGCAATGAATCTTGGGATAGGTTGGGCCATGAAGAATCCTCCTGTTCTCCTCCAGTCCTTGTTGCCGAGGAAAATGGCGCAACTATAGTCTAGATATTCCACTGCCAGAATCACTTGTCTTGTAAAAATATTGTCTTTAAAATATATTTTACAATGTAAGAGGTCACATCACAGCGCATGAAAAATATTTCACACATTCTGCATCACTGAGGTAAATAAAACCAAGAATAAAAGAAAAAATTCCAGCAGAGAGGCTGAGTCTCCCGATTTGGTTCAGGTAGATTTGATGAAGCTATGAGACAAATGTCAGAAAGAAGAGTGGCATCGTCTCTGCCGTTGACACAGTTTTAAATATAGATGGTTGATTCTTGTGGATGGTGGATTGTTGTCTGAAGTGGCAGCTGCACACACAGACCAGCACTAAAATTCTTTTTCAACACAACTGCAAACTGAATATGTTTCTCAAGTCAGAGCTCAGAGCTGAGTCACTCTCATATGTTAAAAAAGTATATGGACAGGTCACATGTTGTGAATCTTTCTCTTGCATCCAGAGGTGTATACAGTATTTACAGTTCCCAGGAAGTGTGAACAGAACACTAGTCTCACCAGAGAGATTTACTTTATTTGTCCAGGGATTACAGCGGCTATTTCACCATTTACTCCACACTGGTGAAACAAAAACTGAGGAAAGAGGATTGTATCTTGTCACTGAGGATGTTGTGTTGTGTTGTGTTGAACCAATCTTTGCCAGTTGCCCAAAAATAAATGTATTAAGACCAAATACACTCAAGACTGAAATGCTGCACACCCACTACCTCCAGACATTCACTGTCAGCTGTTTACACAAAGAGACAAAAAAAACAAGCTTCAGCATATTTCTGTACCGGACATGGACACTGATGGATGTGAAAGTAGCTTTCAGTCAAGGTTAAAAGATTTTTTTATGGCCACATGTATTCATCTTGACACAAGTAAATGTGTGCAGCAGACACTAAGGCCTGTTCTCTATGACTGGCATATGGAAATGTTCTGTCACGTGCCATCAATCCCCGACCTGTAAAGCTGAAAGAGAAACTCTGAGGCTGACACAAGGCTCCATATTCATCATCAAGTCAAACTTTACAACCAAAGAGCCTGGTCTGAAACTTACTTATTTTTTGTCTATTTTGTCTCTCCCTCCTTCTCTTCTCCATCTTCTCCATCCCTTTCTAACAGGACACTAATGGGTCCATATGGAGTAGACCGAGCTGTTCATTCCATGGAGTTCACAGACTGTGAGAATGGCCTGGGTAAGTTTTTCTCCTCGGAGACCGAGGATAGAGAGCATACTTCTGTCCTCGCAACTGATGCACCTGACTAGACTCGGTGACTTCACTTGAACACTTTTCATGGTGGGGAAAGGTCATGTTTGGTCCATTTATTATTTGCCTGTACAGGTCATGCCTGTCAGGGATTGGGGCACATCCCAGCATTCATTAGTTAAGAGAGAGAGGGAACTCCCTGAGCAGGTTGCCAGTCTATCAGCTAAAGACCAGATCATCGTTTCTCTGAGGGTCCATGCGGATGTCCACACAGGAATCTGTGCTGACCCTCGTTCATCATTATGAATGACACCTTTTACATTACACAGTCATATGATCCATTGTCAATGGCAAAAACATTATTTAGTACAGCTGTAGTAACTCTGTTTTCTCCAGACCACATGGATGATAAATGGCTCATTGTTGTTCAAGGATATACATTTTTTTCTGGTATTGTACCTGTACTAATTCACTGAGTAACTTTGTTGTATCACTTGTTGGAGATAAGAGGTGTAGCATCATGAAAAAGTGATGCCACACACACACACACCTGGTATAGTCAACGATGTTAAATCAGTTTATTAAAGTCCAATTCACATTGCTCAGTTAAACTAACAACATGATGCATAGCCTTACTCCATCATCCTCCACTGGAGTCTGATTTTGAATAGCTGAAATAATATAAGTCCTACTTTTGAAGGGATTTTCTCTGCAGAGTAGGTATCCCTGCTAAGTATCTGTGTTTTTGCCTGGGAGGGGAAGTAGGTCATGTGGCAAAGCCCTAACCCACTTAACTCAGCTGGGTTAAGAACGCAGGAGCTGCTGTTGTTTTTATCCTTACTTCACTCCCACACCACCACTCTGGTGAAGCTTGTGCCTACAGACAAACTGCTCATATGCATGAATGCAATTACAGTCAGACTGTAAAATATCCTGCTGAAGTGGATGTGCTGTACATAAGAGGAAGAACTTTTATAATCTGAAAAATCTGTTCAGAACTAAACTGTAGCTTCTTGTGAATGTATCCACAGTGATGTTTAAAATAACTGATGGATGTGAGCTGAATTATTTCATAGATGTTTTTGCCCTGATTCAACTGGGAGTTTATTTTTATACGGTATGTATTTTTAGCTGGGCCGGCCACGGGCCAGCACTACATACACAAATGTCCATGACTGAGTGACTGACAGTGACAGAGTTGAGTGAGTGATGAAATTACACTGTTGACCCAGTGTTGGACTTTTTCCCATTTCCCACCCAAATGAGTTGGTGAGAACAATTCATCATCAGGGGGTGTTTGCGCTGGTGACCAGGGCCTTTAGTTATCTCACCTGCAGAAGGTAACAGGTCTTTATTTCTGACTCCCTCTGTTTTGATATGTAGAAATGGTTATATCGTTATTTATTTGCAGGGCTGATATTGGTGTGCTGCAGTGAGGGTATTTTTGCAGGTGTTTGTGTTTACATGCTGTTCAAATCTTTCTTTCTTTAGCAGTTAGCGATGACTTCTCTTCATGCCACTGTTGTGCCAAAAATGTGTTCCATGATTACACGATTACATGATTACAATCATGATTACATGATCGTTATAACATGATCACATTGTTGAATTTATTAGAGCAGTAGAATGTGCATTATGCTTAACTGGCATTAACATTATATGACAGCCACTAGGAGTTTACCCCCCTGTGTATCCCTGCCTCCGGCCAAAATGTATCCTCCCCATCAAAGTGATGAAGATGGTGGTTGCATTGGTAAGGGAAGTTTATAAATAAGTGTTTTAACACAGAAGGCCAAGTGGAGCGATCCATGGTACTAAAAGGAGGATTTCATTCTGTCATGTTAAATTAGCATTTTACATTTTGTTTTGTTGTGTGTGATCACATCCCCCACGTGACTGCGTGAGGAGAGGACGGGGCACGTGGTCGGTCCAGCCATACACAAGGTTTATACCCAGTCTTGTTTTATTGATCCCTTTCTAATACAACTGCACAAGAGACACTTCAACAAACTCCCTACAGTCACTGACCTACAGTAAAATCAGCAGAGCAGCTTTCTTTAGTGATTTATACATTGACACTAGTCTCCAGGGTTGGCGGTTTGATCCCCAGCTCCTCCTGTGCACACTGAATAAGACACTGAACCCCAAATCTTTTTTTTTTTTTTTTTTCAATATTTTGTGTCATAGGTTGAACTGTGAGTTAAGGCAGTTTTCTACTGGTTTCAGGAATGGACACAGTTTCAAGTTTTTACATATGATGTGGCAATTAGTTAAATGTCCATTAATGAGGTCCTCTGTGACTTATTATTGTACTTGTTGGCTGGATTTGCCAGAGACAGATAAAAGAATCAGTTGAAGGCTCTGACTCACACAGAAGTGACTGAAAATACAGACACCCTCCTAATACGGACAAGATAATTAAACCCAAATTCTATAGATGTGGGGCATACATGTATCCGGATACATCTTATAGATATGCATTATGTAGTCAACGCACAGTATATTTTAACCTTCACACAAACAATCCTGCATGATTTCAACACTTGCAAATCGTGAACATGGAGATTTTTCCATTCATCCTGTATGAGATGAACATGGCATTAAAAAACAGAGACTGAGTTGTCATTGTGAGACAACTGATGTTCATGTACATAATTAGCGGAATGACAGTTTAATTTTTGTGTAATTCCTGCCACAAAATGTGTGATTGCTGTGAAGAGATATCCTGATTGGCTTTATTTTTTGAATGACACTATAGTCATTAATGTGTTGGCTGAGTTATAGATGTGAAGTGGAGAGAATGACCTATAAATAACACGTAATCATAATGATTTTGATTACTATGCAGCACTGAGCTCATTGAAACTAGAATTGAATTTCTGCTAATTGCAGTGACAGAATTAAACTGTAAATATAATGTAGATCAACCAGGCTGTACATTAACACTTTATGTGACGTGAACTGTCCTTATTATCAGTTTATGTATGTGAGTTAAACAATGCACAATATCCAGTATTTTGAAAATGAATGGAGTCGGTTTTGTTTACAGGTGCTGTCATTCAGTATAAAGGGGGTTGAGTGGGCCTGCATAGACTTTAATGTATTATGCTATCGATTGCAATTCATAAACTGTAAATGTCATAATGAACTTATCAGCAATCAGCGAGCCACACTGAGCATTTTGAGTTTGTTTTGTAACATAAATACAGTGGATGTCAATGAGATTAAAAACTTTAAAAACTAAGAACTCAAAGTTTAACAGTGAGATAAGTCATAAGGAAGGTCATATAACCCATCCACAGAGATGCAAACATGCTGTATCAGTTTTCAGCATAGAATTAAAACTGCAGGAAGAACTGCACAACAAAACGGTCTTTAAAAACAATGGTTTCAGGAACAGCTCATTGAATATTCCTTTTTTAATAAAAATGCAGGACACAACATAAAATTAAAAAAATTCAGAACTTTGAAATGATGGTGGTGCTTTGTCTCCAGGCTTCACATCAGAGCTGAACAGTGGGAAACTACATCTGACTGTGCATAAGAGAGGGCTGGAGGACTCTGTGTGTGTGTGTGTGTGTGTGTGTGTGTGTGTGTATGTTGTAGGTAGCACACAGGTGAGAAGCAAATCAGCTTATTGTCAACCAACTTGAGCACGTTCAAGTGTACACACTGTCCTGATACATAAAGCCTAAGCATAAGACGACCCCCCGTCTTATGCTGAGCCCCCCCCCCCCCCCCCCATCTGTGCATCTGAAGCCACCACAGCATTGGGGGAGTGTATGCTCTGTACACTGTAACACTCCTGCTGTCCTACACTGAGGACAGCACGTGCTAATCTCTTTGTTAATGCAGCTGAAAGCTGCACTGCCTCAGCATGTGGGTGGGAGGAAGTTTTCATAGTGAAAATCATCTCTGTCACAATTCATTGTGTAGACATGTTGAATCTGCAGCGTGAGCTTTAAAGAGGCAGTGTTTCAGTCTTCAGGTCTCCACATATGACTCTGTGTTGTAAACATGTTATTTTCCCCCCTGCCTGACGGGTTCATCCGTCCTATTCTCATGAGGGTGGTGTCTCTGCAACTCAAGAATTCATACACTGATTATAACAAAATACACTTAATACTTTTTCTTAAATTCCTTCAAAAGCTTCACAACACATATCATATGAATCTGGATAAACATGGACGTAAACTGCAACTGCACTGGTTGGTAGAGTCAAACAACCATCGCTATAACCGTAGGTCTAGTTCATTATGCTCTTCTATCATCTGGGGTATTAAACCATCTGTATAAGAAACAGCTTTTTTTCATCACTTTGAATTTTACCATCTTTACAAGGTCTGTTGGAACATTCCATCCCAAACATGACCTTGCCGCATTATGAGCAGGAACTAATTTGGGGGAAAAAAAAGTGAAGCTGAATAAGAGGAAGTGAGGCATGTCTTTTATATTTGCTGCAGCTGCTTATGCATTAGGGTGATGTTTTCCTTATCTGATGATAGGCGGAGGGAGGAGAACACTTTGAGGCTGAACAAAAGAACAAGACGCAGTTTTCCTCAGAGAAGAGCAAGAAGGGAGGAAGGGATGAGACAAGGAACTTTATAACTATGTTCTTCCAACAGGCAATAATTAACATGCGCCCCTTCGCTCCAGACCCAATTAGTGTTGCCATTTTGTTTATGTGGTTACAGGCCGACAGCAGCCTTAAGATAAAGAAGCCTGATCTAATAGTTAAATAAGGTTGAATTCAGCAGCCAGGCTTCACTGATTTCACTGTACGGTACAGTGAAGGAAAATGAATGTCGAGGACTGTCAGAGATATAGAAGCTCTGTGGTGAAAGTCTGTTCTCTTCCGTGTGAGTGGGAAGATTTTAGAATGAATAAAATGATTTGTCCATTGGCGAATCTGCACATTAATAATTGAAGTCACAGTTTGTCCCTCAAATAAATGCTACAGTTGCCATGGCAACTGACTTACCATTTACCTAATAAACAGGCAAATGAGTGTATTTTCTTATATGCATAGCTATTCAACAGTGAATCATACAGTATGGAAATGCTTTACCAATTGTAAAGTCGACCTATTTTCAACTAGATTTTGATTCACAGTTTGGATTTCACCTCCTCATATCACCAGAACAACAGGTCTCATTATATCTAACCCACAGAAACTGTGTTTACATTCTGTCATTTAGGATGGCTTCTGATTATTGTTGTCATTATTGATTACTTTGTAATAATCTCCACTGTCAGCTGAAACAGCCCAAGCTGACCAATCACAGTTCAGTCCATGTTTGAGGAGGTGCACGCAACTGTAACTGCAATAGCTACCGTATTAACATAAGCTCCCGTATTTTAAATCACTTAACTGTTATTTCAGACTTGTCTTTAGAGTAAGTAAGAGTAAATTAATATTTTGAGGTTTTTTAATTTTTAATTAATCCCATTCATATAAATCTCATCTTCTTTAAATAGACCAATACTACCAATGCTCCTTGAGCTGACCTATATGACCCCCCCAGTCCTCAGTCAGCAGTACACCCATACAACAGCAGCTGCTGATGAAAGACCTTCCCCTCATTTTATTGACGTCACAATATTCAATGCCCCATCTGTACTAAGGTATTATTATTCATTTATGTACAGTAATTAGCATTTGTCCCATTTGGAGTTTACCAGCTTTTTACTGTGGAAATACTTTCTGAAGCAGTAACACAGACATGTCGCAGTGCGATGGTGACTTACAGGACAGAAAATCTCACTGAGCTCTGAGTTAATATTATGATATAGTAAGTTGAACCTGAATCTGCACCTGCTGGTTTCAATGACACTTTACATGCTATCAGAGACAGGGAAAATCTATCGTGATATAAGTGGAAAGGTACCTAGATCATTGGCCATTGTATGTGTATTTTTCTTGTTGTGTGGCCAAGAGCAGGGAGAAACAATCATTTACAATGAGATCCAAATGTTCATATATGGAGCCTAAATCCAGAAGAAAATATTTTGTCACTGTCATCAGTCTGTGGAACTGTTTGCAAAATAAAGAAAAAGCAGGAGAATCTGTTCAGAAAGTGATTTTTCTTCTCCCCACAGGAATTAAAGTGATTGGAGGAGTGAAGGAGCTCACTGGAGAGGAGTTTGGAGTCTACGTCAAACGCATTTTACCAGGTGGCCTTGCTTCAAGTGATGGTAAACCCTGTGCCCTGTGAGGACACCTTCTCTTGTCACAGTCTCCCAGGATTACTTTTATCATTTCAAATTCAAAGTTTACTTCATCATCCGAAGAAGAAAATCCATGTGGTCTGATTATTGCAAAAAAACACAAAGGCAGTAAAACATAGACTTTAGATACTGAAAGAAAGAAAAGTGTCCATCATCATCCTGGGAAGTGTCTCCCCATCTTACGGTCCTCTTTACGTAAAAATACCTCTCCAGTCCATTCAAAATACAATGTCTGATAAGAAAACTAGGGACAAATTAGACAACCCTACACAGTGCAACAGTGATGGTAGCTGTGGTTACGGGTGTCTCAATAACAAAAGACTGTTGAAATCTTTGTTTTGATCTTCTGGTGTAATATTCTGGTGGAGGGAGTTTGGTATTAATTATTTAAAAAGAGGTTTTTATAAAGCTGTTCTGCCAAAGTGTGTTTGGTTCCTGTGATCTTACTCACTGTCAAATAGTGAAGATGATGATGATCCATAACCTGTTTTAAATGACACAATAAAAACGGTTTGAGATGCTGCACAATCACTAAAAAATGCTGAGACTCTTTCAGCGAATTTTCCAGACCATCACCATCATCACTATGTCCTAAAATTGAAATATTAAGCTGGAGATATCTGTGGACTCTCTGATCACCTGCAGTGATGAGAGACTTCTGGAGCTAAACATCTATGACACACACATTTTTTTAAACCCTCATAATTAATTATAGGGACAGATGGTGGAGCAGGTTAGGGTCTATAGATTCATGGACACTGACGTAGACAGACCTGTGTCCTTGTCTCAGCTCAGAGACTCTGTGAACAAGAAGGCCCAGCAGCAGTTAAATAACCTGTTGTCATCAGCTTCATCAGTGCTGGAAAGATGTATGAAAAATCACTTTGTAAAACTGATGAGATTATTTCTTTAAACGTAAGAGCTGACTTAGTAAAAGCTTCAGCAGAAGCCTTGATGCAATCTTTGCGTGTACAGGGACCAATGTTTGTGTGAGCGTTTAGTGTTTGTAGAAGGGCCACAAATTTTAAATATCCCCCTGTATGTCATGAAGAAGAACATCTTGAGAATGAGTTAAGTGAAATACTAACAAGTAGAAGAGAAGTGAATGATATACACAGTGGATGTGGTGTCAGACCGATGACCTCTGCAGTGACGGAACAAGTATTTTTGGAGCTTCTCTCGTGATGATGAAAACATGACTAAAACACCACAGTGCTGTCATGGCCTACTTTCTCTGTGCCATAAATGATGGATATAGGACACAGAAAACTGTTGGCACTTAAAAATCATCATGGCTTTTGTTTGTGAGATTCCTTTGATAGATGTAGAGTGAATTTGAAGCTACACTTTCAGTGTTTGCAGGAGAATAGAAAACACCAATCGAATCAGTTTCTATTAAAGCTTCTTCAACTGGTCCAGAATATGGAGGACTGAAACCACCAAAATCCAAATAAATACATAAATAAATGACTCAATAAAATAATAAAGTCATAAAATGTGACATAAACAGATATTTCCGTTTTAATTTGCTTCTATATCCAACCTGTGGCTGGCCTCACAATGGAGATGGGTAGAGGCATGTATAGTCAATCTATGCACTCTGATGTCTACCAGCCAACAGGCAAAAAGTTGATCCAATGACACAATTTGAATGACTCATTTGAATAAAGAAGAAGAAATGCATAAAGTCATATAGAAAGGAAATACTGAAAAAAGAAAAAAGACAATTTTGGGAACTAAATGGGTGTGGGGCTACAAAGGGGAAATCATGAATGGATAGATACATGAATAATAAATTAAATGGAAAATCAAATAGGAAAATAGGGGACTAAATCAATAGTAAAATTCATACAAAGGTAAATAAATACAGAAACAAATAAAATGTAACTAATTTTTTATTATTTTTAATATTATTTTTAGTGCATTTAATAGCATATAAATTTATTTTATTGAGTCATTTATTTATTTTTGATACTGGAAGTTTCAGTCCTCCATACAGAACACCACAGATTCTTGACTTTACTTTCCCCTGATCTCCCCTTATATCACTGTAGCTGCCTGTATGAGGATCAAGGAGCTTTGCCCTGCCGCTGCTCCTGCTCCTGACTCACCACAGGGAATCTCTGCAGCAGTATGAGAAGCAGAGCAGCTCCAAAATATCTGCTGTAGACTGGAAACTCACCCCTCGCTTATCTTATGTTCTGTTAATTCCCAAAGTTGAAGAATAATCTAACTAAACAAACAGCACTTGAACACATTTTCATAACCTGCGTAAGGTTCTACTGCTATAGAACATTTTAGACATGAAACATCTCACTTACACTTGCTATTTAATGTTCACTTCATTCTTCAGTCATGTCAGCTGACTTCTGTTTTTGCCCTAACCAAGTTAGCAATTGATGTATCCTTCCTACTGATGTCATTTTAGCCAATTTAGAAGCTGTGGAACATTTATCTCAACAATAAAATATGTCGTTTAATTTATCGAATATGTTAATGTTAATGTTAATGTTAATGTTAATATGATTAAGAGTTAGTATTTCTGTAAGTTGATTTACAATAACCTTCAGTGCTTGTTGCTGTTCCTAAGGGTTGTGTTTTTTTAAATACATCCCTGAAGTGCTTTTGACATCTATCCCTCATCCCATAACAAAGACGTCAGAGGGAGGGGTCAACCAAAATCTCTCCTTATCATTTCAGGTTCGGGAGGTGCACAGGTCCTGGTTTCAATAAAAACTGAACCTTACAACTGACAACTGAGAGTGTATTGGGAGCATATAAATTATATCTGTAGTGATTATAACAATCAAAGCTTTCGGATTCACCGTGAGGTTGTGTTTTCACTGTGCACCTGCAGTATATAAAGAAAAACACAGTGATGTGTGAGACTAAGACATGGAGCCACAAAATACAGCTGCAGCCAGTAGTTTAATATGACAGCAGCAGAAAACAGTGAGAGAAAAAATAACTAAATAAAAGGAGACAAATAAAGGTGATGGTGGGTATGTCAGATAAATAAATGACTGTTTGATCAGGGGATAACTTGAATGTTATAACTGATGCTGCTCAGTGTGGTGACGAGCGTTCGTTCTCCTGCTCCTCAGCAGTACATTACAGCTGCACTTGTGGGTAGTGACTGAAACAGAGGTCAGAGGTCGCTGTTGATGGAACTGATCGATGCGTCAGTTGTGCGTACCCATGTCTCATATCTCACAACTAATGTGTGTTCAGTTTTAATCCCGCAGAGCTTTGATTTGCTCAGTAAGTCTTGATGAGTCATTAATAAGTAGTTCCTCTAATGACTCCGACACCAGGACTACGAGGGAGATAATGATGTGTTATTGGAACAGACTGGAAGATGCTACATTAATGAATCATGAGGTAATAATTAGGTCTTCATGAGTCGCTCCTCGTTAACTCTGAACCCAGGAACAGGAACTACGCAGCATCACCAAATCCTACTGAGTAGCTACCTAGAAGTCCCTCAATACTAACTTGTTTCCATAGTAACAAGGCTCGATATTGTGTACCACATTTTAAAATGTGCTCAGCATTTGAACTAGTGAGCACAACGGAACTAAAAGGCTTAATGAGGCCTGCTCCTCTGTCGTTGGGTGGACTGCAGACTGTGGTGTGAGGAGGGAGACAGGAAGCAGAAGAATGGAGAGTGTTTCTGAAGAACGGGATTTTTTATTTTACATCCAGATGAAGGGAGTTACTGCAGGCCATAAAGTCTGTCTCATTTATGGTTGCCAGAGCTTCATAAAAAATATGGTGACAGTGTTTAAGATATTACAGCTTTTTTGGCAACTGTAAATTACAGAGTTGAGAGCTGTTGTTTGTTTAACCACAGAACCATCAGTAAATATCTGCAACAAACAGCCACTTATTTGATTTTCACTGATTAACAGAGTCGAATGAGAAATGAGTTGGAATCTTTATGAAGCAATAATAAATCCTCCTGAGGCCCAGGGAGGAGCCAGCAGGCACCAGGAGATCACACAAATCCTATCACACAGTCTACTTCTTCATAAAATCTCTCACAAGATGTTTAATATGACTAAAGAAACTTAATTTCCCCTCCCCTATAGCACATTCCCACAGCTCAGTACATGAAACGCCTTAATTCAAATCAATAATGTAGCCTCAGATTGATCCTCCTAATCCCTGATGGGTACTGTCCTGTTTCCACCACAGGAGCACTCACTACACACCACTCAAATGGCCAGTTAAGTTCACTGAGGTCAGAATCAGCTGCAGCTTCAACACAACCAGAATTTAACACAGATCTTGAATTTTCTTCACTTCCACAAACTGACTATATTCTCCAGGAGACGGCAAGTACTTTTTCTGCAGTTACAACACTTGGTCACTTCGTCTCCTATATGATGAGAGCTTCCCCCTGTGTGTCCAAGTCATATCTTCCCTTTCCTCACCTCTCTGGATCTGTCTCCAGCTCTCTCCCCTGTCTGTTGCATTGGTTCATACTCTGTACTTGTCCCGATACCAACAAGTATTAGAGAAAAATGAAAATAAATATGAGATGTGAGAGCTGTCAGGGCTCCAGGGCTGAGGCCAGGAGCAGAGCCTGATGATAAACTCTTCACCCTGACAGTATGCACATCAAATACTTTAGATATTAAAGAAATGTAAAGCAGTATACCATTAGAATTAACATACATACCACCTGATGATACCTGCTGCAGAGACATAACATCACAAAAGACAGAAAGTGTAGATGTTTCCTCATTATTGTTTGAGCAGTTCTTCCTGTATGCTGCGGAGTTCACCATCTGACTTTTATTCGACCTCTGATAGGAAACCTGATGCCAGGGGACCAGATCCTGGAGGTGAACGGGGATAGTCTAGTAGGAGTCACGAGTGAAAGGTGAAAATCTTGTGAAATCTCACTGCTCTCATTTTTGTTTGATTAACTGAGGTGATGCTGTAACATCAACCTAAATGTGTTTTTGTTTGTTTCACAGAGCTGTGGACATCTTGAGAGCAGCCTCTGCAACCAATCACATGCGCCTTCTCATAGCCAGAGATGAGGAAGCAAAGTAAGCAGATGACATCTATGTCTCCTGTGCAGGTTGTCACAGAGCCAGATCCATAATCACAATCCATATGGGATTAGTTTTCTCTGAGCTATAAGACTGGATTTGCAGACTTTTTTGTGGTAAACTATTAATGTAAAATTAAGATTTTAACTTTCTAACTTACTGTACACTATTTTATACTTTAATATTTGAATATTTGAACAGCTTTCCTCACCTGGGCATAATCAGCAAAGAGACTGGTTTTGCTACTGTGCACGCTGATAATGCTCAGTTTTGGTGATCGCTCTACATCTTGTTTGATACATGATTTTGTGATAGTACAGCTGTGATTTTAGCTAATCATGGGAACTGGGGGAAGTGATCTATATACAGCAGCTGCGCAGGATCACTTGTTAACCTTAGTAACATGTCAGAAAATGAAAAGCAATTAAAACAGAGGTGCGCTGTGTATTTTAACAGTTCCTCAATAAAAAGTGAGTGAAATGCAGCAGCCAATCAGGAGCCAAGGCTCCATCCAAGTACAACTGAGGTTTTAACTGAGTTTCCAGAAATCACAAAATGAGGATTAATATTCATTTCCATTCACGTCTATAATGTAAACAGGAGTCGCTGCATCAAGATAAGAACTAATTCTTCAAGCAGTGCCATTAAACCACTGCAGAAGAAGGCATGAGGTCATTAAAAGATGATGTAAATCTGACATTTCTGTTTGGTTGACGTGTTGATGTGAGGAAGGTTCAGTCTCCTCATCCTCACTCCACACAGATCTGATGTGGATCTTCACTGGAAGCTTGAATCACATTTAAAGGAGCTTTTTGTAAGTTTTGCTATAGCTACATAGCTAACGTTAGCATTAACAGCTGTTTTACTTACATTGTGAGTTCAGCATCAAACTTCCTTCCCTTACTTATCAACAGCTTTCTTCAAACTTTGAAACAGACACCATTGTTAACTCTTGTTTCTATCATGCCTTTTCTTTACTGAAGTTAGCATGCTAACCAGCTAGCTCCGGCCCATCTCATCACTTTCTGATAGTGACTCACTGCAGCCTCCAGTCTGCCCTGAAGACCTAGCTGCTCAGAGGACATATTATAACCTTGTGTCTTGTAAAGGCAGTGCTGGCCAAAGCACTTGTCAAGCGACAATCGCCACCACCTGCTGCCGGCAACAAACCACATTCAGCAGAGAGAAGCGGTGTAAAAGCTTGTCTGTGATTTAAGATGTTTCTACTCAGTTTATTTATGCGCAAACTGAGAATTGGAAAAGAAAAAAAAAAAAGGCGAGTGGATGGAAACACACTAAGTAACTCCTTTACTATAATATGTTACAGGAAGCCTTTTTCTCATTCTGTTTCCATCTGTCCATTATTATCACGACATATGAGGTCCTGCTGCATCTTGACCAAACATAACAAACACATCAGTTCAGCTTTGTGCATCATGTCAGTCACCAGAACTTGACTTCATTCCATGGTCCATGACACAGTGAAAGTGCAGGAAGACATCGCTGTCTTATGAACAAGATTCACATCAATCTTTATGACTTCATGTTCGGTGTGAAACCAAAACTGAAAACAAGGTTCTTTCTGTCTTTGGTCTGATCATCCTGGAGGCTGCCAGACCTGCTAAAATAAATCCAGGGCCGATGTCAAAAAGTCAAGATAATCTGGAAACATCATGAAGTCAAGGAACAATGTGAAGGAGAATTCATAAGGACAACTGCACTGTAGAGAGAATCTTACTGCACTTTCATTAGGATTTTTTTTTTAAACCAACTTTATTTATAATACATGGACAATAAATTCTCCCTTCCTCACCACAAACACAAAACAAACAAGATTGAAATGTTGACAAAAAACAACATGACAGAAATATACAAGTAGAAAGAGTCGAGCCATTACAATGATAATTCAATAAAAATGAGGGAGTAAGGACCAGAATTAATTATATTGAGCCATGAGAAGACTATATCAACTCTTGACTTTCTTATACATTTGTTAAGTAGAATTTTTTTTTAAAATGCAGTGAAAAGTTTTGAAACATTTTAGATTTTTATGATGATGATAACGATGATCTGATTGTTCTTCATGATGAATCCTGCATCTGAAAGAGAAGAATTCCATATTTATGGATTTATAGATAGGAAAAAAGACTTTGATGACAGCTCAGTTTTCTGATAAAGTATAAACTGCTCCAACAACCAGTGACATGTGACACAGGAACTGTATTAACGTGGTAACTGATGGCACAGGCTGGTAGTATCACCATTTCTAGTCTGAGTGGAAACCAGGTCAGTGGCAGCTGTCAGTGTCACACACCTCATCTTCAAATCCACATCAGACAATATGAATCTGTAACAGTGAGTTGATAAAAGTGGTGGTGGATCTGCATATTCAAATGAGAAATACTGCTGCACATGAACGTGTCGTCTTCCGCCTGTAAATCCTCAGTGAGTAAGCTCTGACGCAGGCAGGATTTACACCTCAGCTGTTAGACAGGATGCGTGTCAGACATGAGAAGTCAGTAATGGTGTGATAACAGTGATGTGACACAGCCATGAGTAACAGACTGGATTTACTGGGCTGTTCCCACTATGAACCTGTAGAACTGTGGGGCAAAGTGCTGACAGTGACATCTGTACAGGTTAAAACCTGAGTGTCATGTGTGGTGTCATTTCTTATGTGATGGATTCTCACAAATGGTGTCACTGGTGAGGTAGTCTGAGCCCCCACCCCCCACCTCCCACCCCTCCTTGTCATTGTGTCGCATGCCGTGGAGTGACAGCAGACTCAGGGAAGCAAAGAGCTTAACCTAGGGCAGCTCTCCTGACGAGATGAGCCGTGTGTGTTAATCTGTGCTCTGTGCTGTAACTACCCTGCAGCCCAGAGCAGAGGAGCTGGAGGGGAGGAGAGTGGATGGCAGGAAGGAGGGGAGGGGGATTGTGTCTGTAAAAACTAGTCAAAACTAGCTTAGCACTCACTACATGCTTACCAGCTGTAAGAGCCTTGGAAAATATTATAATAGAGTGAAATCACCATTGAGAGTTTATCAGTTGGTGTACCCACTGACAGTAAATCACAACACAATTCAAAACTGACTGTAACCACAACACAACTACTGCTAACAAACTGAAATGAATCTTCAGATGTTTAGCCAAATGCTTCTGCCACAGACACCTTTAGTGTATGGGAACGCTAAACGCTTTTACACGTACTGTCTGTGATCCAAACTGGTGACAGACGTTAAATCTTAATGGACAATTTACAATGGTATTCGTACATACAAATGTCTCAGATGCAGGTGTGTTGGAAAGTGTCACTTCAGTCATGAGAAGAAAAATATCCTGCTCACTGCTCTTTCTCAGCATCACAATTTATTGATCATCCTAACGTTAGGTCACATGTCCATAATTTGTAAAATGGTGTGGAGCTTAATGAAACCAGCAAAGTATGACAAAAAACTGATCCTGACACAATCTCAACATCTCAGCTGAGAGCTTATAAAACAGCTTGTGTTACAGTTTCTTTATGAGCATTTTTATGAGTTTTAAGCAATGTACAATTTTTTCTCAATTTCACTCAAAAGTTCCCACTGCATGCTCAGAAATAATACGCAGATGTAATTAATTCATATATTCCATAATTGTGAAATATAGCCATAAATAGCTTGTTAAAGCATTTAGTGAAAGCAGCTGCAGAGTAGAGGTGTATGTATACCTGGTTCTGTTCTCAGAATGACACAATGAGCTCAGTATTACAACACAAATATACACAACTTTCCCATGGTATGGTTTAAGAGTCCCCTCAGTGTTTACATGCTGCCTACTAAATCACTGCAGCTTGGTGAACTTGTCTAATGAGCTGCAGTATTTTAACTGAGTTACACCAAAAAGACTGCTGTGGTGGTGGAGGGAGAAATGAATCAATGCATCATGATTAAAAGAAGGAGTGCTGCTGTTCAGATGATGAAGACTGCTTCATTGTTATGATTATTATTTGCACTGAAATGAATGGGCTGGGTCTGCTCGTGGCACCTTTCACCCAATCATCCGTTGCCACTGGTTACAAAACAGGTGCAGCCCGAGGTAGTCTTTTTGTGCTGTCCAACAACAATTTGTGTCCTTATTCACTGTGGAGCCAATGTGAGCGCTTTTCATAATCTGCTTAGAAACACCAAATTCAAATCATCATCCGCAGGGGATATCATATTGTTGTGTTGTGGATGATGATACTGTAGCAGGAGAAACAGGAAGCAGATACACCAGAACCACTCAGTGGATACTGTTGTGCTGTGAACCTGTTTCTGAGGTGAAATATGTCGATATGATTATTATTATATGACTGACTCAGGGTGCTGGGGAGTGACCTGTTCACACTGATGAACTTCATGGAAACATTTGTTTCCAATTATCACATTTTCTTTACAGCAGTCTGGAAGCAAAGTTAGTGAAAAGGTTTATTTTTATTTTTAGGTTAAATCTGTCAAAAACACAAACAAGGTGTTACAGCATTCATAAAACAAGCAGTACTGATTATAGGTATTACATAAATAATTGTAAATACTCTACAATATTTAACAGTCGTCTCTCCTCAGCAGGTCCCTCAGTTAACAAGTTAACACAAGCACTGGGTATTCACAGTTTTCAGTAAAGTGAGAGACAGTAACTTAGTCTCTTATCCTTGAGTTTCAAGACTTTTCTGTTCATGAAGACGGTGCAGCATAGTGTCTTCACAGCAGCCAGAAAGACCCAGCTCATTACTGCATCTGCACAACAGTCATCTGAACATTTGTCTTTTTATTTTTTCGAAAAGGAGAGAATTTGCTGAGCTGCTGGAGAAATATGGATCCAACGGCAGCACAGGATCAACACGCAACTCTCCCATTCAGCAAGGTAGGTAATTCCCTGCTCAGGTGTGCTCAGGTGAGGGGTGCCTTCCATATTCAGGTTTATTTTAGTTTAAAAACGAACAGATCTCCTGCTCATGTCAATGCAGAGGAAATTGAGTTCCATGTGCACGCTCATAAACAGTGCATTGCAGTTTCTCACAGAACAAAAAGATCCTACACTGCATCATGTTTATATATGGTTGCATGAAAATAAAAAACATGCAACGGATGTCATCATCATGTGGTAAGGTTGGAGTATGATGTAATCAGGATGAGAAAATTATAGATTGTAAAGGTATGAATGATCTGTGAGGATGTCAGGGAACCTCCCGCTGCTGCTCAACAATCTTTCTCTAGTTGATAGAGGACTAAGCCTGCAGGGTAATGGAGTAAGTCTGCCTTTAAAAATTGCTTATGACAGTGCACTTGTCCATTACACAATTACCAACATCTGTTTGAGTCGGGAAGGAGGCAGCCAGCTGGTAGATATTTGTAAAAACAGGGTTTCAGCACAGAGGCAGTCCTGTGTGCTCTGAGCAGTGGATGGTGTCGATGGGTCCAAGTCAATAATCAGGAGACGTGGATTTAAGGTACAAGATGTTCACAGATAGGTCAAACACCAACACTGGCAGACTTATTACCTGCACACACATCACCTGTGATGACACTATAAGCTTCACCCTGTGTGCTGTAGTTCAACATGTAGTTCAACACAGATCGCTGCTTTAAGCTTCTGAAGATCAGCTGATTTATAAAGGACTAGTTCAGAATATACCAGTGGTAGAACCGTTTATTTCTCTGATAATCATTTTTCATGCTTCGCCTGTCCTGTGAAAACCATGTATTTCCACATTTAGTGACTTTGAATGCTAGTGTTTCTGATAAGATAAATTTAGTGTGGTTGTGTGTGGTTGTGTGTGTGTGTGTCTGGGTGAGTGTGTGTGTGTGTGTGGGGGGGTGTTTTCTCAAACATTACAGACTCATAGTATAATCACATGACTGATTGTGTGAGTATTTTCTTCCACATTGTCGTGCTGTGTTTTGTTTTGATGGTCTCACTCAGAAGCAGGATCTGTGTGCAGCAGCTCACACGACGAGGCCTTTTCAGTCCACTCTATGAAAGGATCCATGACATCCCTGTAAACCGCTGAACTGCAGCATGAGACTTACCTTTGATTGTGAGAACAGGAGAGACGCAGATGTCTTCTCATGGCAGTGGATAAAAAAAATTCTGGGGGATATTCGTGCGGCTCTGCAGTTGGTTTGGTCAGCATATTGCATCTTGGGTATTATTCAGTTCTTAGAGTCGCTCAGGCTTACGAAAGGTTTGATGGGGTGGGGTGGGGTGTGGGGTGTGTGTGAGTGTGTGTGTGGGTGGGTTTGTACCATAAACCAGGTGAACTGCAGCCACACACCAACACACCACACTAAAACGATGTCAAACATCTCTACTTACTCTCTGTTTTGTGTTTTAATGTTCTTTTTTGCCAATCTGAAGGCGGTCGCTACCTGGACAGTACATCATCTGGTTCCTCGTCCCGCTCTCAGAGTCCCCTGTTGTTGAGCCCAGCAGGATCTCAGAACATGTACAACAGCAGTGGGCCCATGCTGCGCTCCCTCAGGTAGGAGCTCATACAGCACTGACAGCATCAACCATCACACTGCTCTTCTGCTGGTGTGAGGCAAGTTGTGGACTTCAAATGCACAAAGCACAGATTAACACACTGTTTGTATATTGCATCCTCCCTACCCTCCAGCAGAGCAGCGGAGACATCAGATTTACAATAATCCAAACCCAGATGCTCTGCACAGCTGAAGCAGGACATGTGGTCACAGAATATGAAGAGCTTCAACAATCGAAGTTGTAAAATGGAAACAGTCATTTCACAACAGCAGCAATGAAAGCTAAGGTCATCAGAATCAGAAACGTCATGTTTCAGTCAGACCAATATAAAATATTTGGTGGATAATTTTAGCCATGCTGTGCTGTTTTGGTGACTCCGGTCCAAACTATCCACCACCTACCTGCTCAGAGGAGGTCGACAGTCCAGCACTAATGCTGGAGTGTTGACCCAGTTCAGAAAAATCTGTTGACATTCATACAGAAATATTTGGACAGTGACACAATCTTCATGATTTGGGCTCTGCATGTCACCACATTGGATTTGAAATGAAACAACTACAACGGAATTGAAGTGCAGACTTTAAGGTTTAATTCAAGGGGTTGAACAAAAATATATGATTAAACATGTAGGAATTGTAGCTATTTTTATACAAACGCTCCTCCTTTCAGGGGCTCAAAAGTAATTGGACAAATAAACATAACCCTAAGTAAAATGTTATTTTTCAATATTTTGTTGAGAATCCTTTGCAGGCAATGACTGCCTGAAGTCTGGAACCCATGGACATCACCAAACGCTGGGTTTCCTCCTTTGTGATGCTTTGCCAGGCCATTACTGCAGCTGTCTTCAGTTGCTGCTTGTTTGTGGGTCTTTCTGCCTTAAGTTTTGTCTTGAGCAAGTGAAATGCATGCTCGATTGGGTTGAGATCTGGTGATTGACTCGGCCATTGCAGAATATTCCACTTCTTTGCTTTAAAAACTCCTGGGTTGCTTTTGCAGTATGTTTTGGATCATTGTCCATCTGTACTGTGAAGCGCCGTCCAATCAACTTTGCTGCATTTGGCTGAATCTGAGCAGAAAGTATATCCCTATACACTTCAGAATTCATCCGGCTGCTTCTGTCTTTTGTCACATCATCAATAAACACAAGTGACCCAGTGCCATTGGAAGCCATGCATGCCCATGCCATCACACTGCCTCCACCATGTTTTACAGAAGATGTGGTGTGCTTTGGATCATGAGCTGTTCCAATTCTTCTCCAAACTTTCTTCTTCCCATCATTCTGGTACAGGTTGATCTTAGTCTCATCTGTCCAAAGAATGCTGTTCCAGAACTGGGCTGGCTTCTTCAGGTGTTTTTTGGCAAAGTCAATTCTGGCCTTTCTATTTTTGAGGCTAATTAATGGTTTGCACCTTGTGGTACTCTCATGAAGTCTTCTCTTTATGGTAGACTTAGATACTGATACACCTACTTCCTGGAGAGTGTTCTTCACTTGAGTGGATGTTGTGAAGGGGTTTTTCTTCACCATGGAAAGGATTCTGCGATCATCCACCACTGTTGTCTTCCGTGGTCGTCCAGGCCTTTTTGAGTTCCCAAGCTCACCAGTGCACTCTTTTTTTCTCAGAATGTACCAAACTGTTGATTTGGCCACTCCTAACATTTCTGCTATCTCTCTGATGGATTTCTTCTTTTTTTTCAGCCTCAGGATGGTCTGTTTCACCTCCATTGAGAGCTCCTTTGACTGCGTGTTGTGTGTTCACAGCAAGAAGCTTCCAAATGCAAACGCCACACCTGGAATCAACTCCAGACCTTTTAACTGCTTAATTGATGACAGGTTAATGAGGGAAGAGCCCATGCAGTCTTGTTATTTTTTTTTTTTTGCAGCCTTCTGAGTCAATTGTCCAATTACCTTTGGTCCCTTGAAAAAGAGGCTACGTATTAAAGAGCTGTAATTCCTAAACCCTTGCTCCAATTTGGATGTGAATTCTCTCAAATTACAGCTGAGAGTCTGCACTTTAAGCCCATATTGATTACATAATTGTATCCTGAATATGTTTTCGTAAACAGCTAAAATAACAAAACTTGTGTCACTGTCCAAATATTTACGGGCCTAACTGTATTTTTGATAAAGATCTCTAAATTTCTGTGACTTAACTGGGACAAATAAAGTGTAAAAATAAACCTGTCACTACTCTGTGGCAACAAAACTTCATTTCAAACTGAAACAGATCCCAAACACCTCCTTGGTGTTTCTACACTGCAGTCTCTTGTTATCAAGTGGCCAGTAAACATGTTAATACAGATACATCTGTGGTAAGATAATATCAGCCAATGTATCACTTAAACTCTTCATGTAACTGTGCAGAGTATTGGCAGAAATGTCATGAAGGAATAATGATAATAAAGGTTGACACTGACCTCTTTTGTTAGTCTGATGTGGTTGTGTCTCGTATCTTTGTGTTCTCAGTGGTTGTGTGTCTTTGTGTTGTCAGTCATCCAGGTGAGGGAGTCATTCAGCTCCTCTCAGTGGCACGATCCAGCAGCTTAGGCATCACCATTGGAGGAGGCTCCAACAAGCCCGACGGCCCCGCAGTCTTCATCCAGGAGGTGCTGTCTGGAGGAGACTGTCACCGGGTACTCACACACACACAGTGAAATGAACACTGCAGATACTGAATGAGATGAAGGGAGGAATGTTTCCCTGAACCAGAGCAACAAGTTTTAATTGTGTAGATAAATAAAGAAGAAGTAAATGAAAGCAGAAAATAAGAATTTATTTTTCAAGCTGCAGTTATTGAGTTTCAACCTCTGGAGGAAAATAAACGTCTTCACAGTCTCCGCTGGTTTATATAGATTATCTCTGTTAACATTTTGGTGAACAGTTGACCACGTACACAACCAGCAGACACATTCTCATGGACTATGACTGATGGGTTCTCATAACATCTGACTTCTTTTGTTTTGGTTATGTTTCCATGTTAACGGTAGGGAGCTGTATTTCAGGAATAGAACATGATTTCTTAACTCACTGAAAATCAGATTGATGGCTCCGGCCTGGAGTCAGTGACAGTATGGTAGCACACACTCAGCTCACTGTGGCCCCAGAGGCCTGACTGCAGCAGCACGAGGACACCTGGATAACACGTAACTGAGATGGATGCAGTGCAGCAGTGAGTGACTGCTTGTAGGGAACACAGTGGAGGGAGGTAGAGGAGAGAGTGAGCGCAGCAGCTAGGCAGTATAAGCAGGAGCCAGGTCAATTATTTGTTTTGGTAACCAGTGAGGGCAGAACAGGAGTGATGTGACTGTGTTATGTCGACTTTGGTGGGATGGAGCAGTCAGTGGTAAATGACAGGCTGATGGCAACTTTCTGATGTTTAATTATTCCAAATAAAGTTGAAAATAAGCTTCAGGTGAAGAAAGCTGGATTTTGATAAGCAGGTTTTCTTTTAGGGAAAGTTGAGTTGAGTTAGTGACTCTTCCTGTAATGAAGGAGTTTTCCAGTTCAGGGATCCTGTAAAGGCTGAAACTTCTAATAATAATAATAATATAAGTTATAATATCAGTGTCACAATACAGCACGTTTCTGCACTCTGCCAAAAAGCCTTCCTTGTTTCTCCCAAACACAGAATAGTCAGAGAGTTCCTCTGTTATCTGTGGAGTCACCTTGACTGCCTGGAGGAAATTACCATAAAGTGACAAATACAGTCCTGTCAGCTCATTAAATTCTGTTGAATATTTAGGAAATTGTGCTGGATTACAGAATATTAAAGACTGCTGGAATATTTGTGTTGTTTTGGTGTCAGTGCTGCTCTAACAGAGAAATCCCAGAGTCCCTGAACAGACAAACTACACCAAGTGTGAAGGTCAGCCATCAGGTTAGGACTCTGCCAGGGGCATTTTCCTGCTGTCACCCCCACCTCCCACCCCCCACCCTCCTCCTGCATACTTTTAGATGTGTACATGCTAGAGGAGCAGCAGCTGCAGTCCCTACCTTGTGTGTAGCATTCAGCCCCAACCTGGTTGGCACGGACTGCAGACAGGACTCACTAATTTATTGAGTATTTGTGTAGCACAGTGGTCTGCATACAGTGTGTATGGGACTGAATCAAACTAAACCACAGTGTGTGTGTCTTTATTGATGCAATTTGATGCAATTTGATAGTTTCTGGACAACAATGGAGGTCTATGGCACAAAGGAATAAGATTATTGTTGTTTTTTTTTTCTTTTTGTGGCCTTTGTTCACAAAACAAAAAACATAGAACATCACCAGAGTTGTACTTTAATTACTGTATCACACCTCCAGCTCATTGTTCTCTACTAGCCTGGTACTGTAGAAGCTAGCACAGTAAATGTTGAATGTTTCCTGACAGTAAGCTGCTGGTAAGTGTGATAGATGAGCTCTGCACCCTGGCCACAATGTCAGAGGAAACATTCAGTCATTTCTGCTGAACAAAAACCAGGCAACAAGTGCTGAATACTGCAGCCTCACAACCTCACTGGTGTCTGGTGAAGGAGAGTTGGTGAACATGAAGGCTGCACCAGGACGTCAGGCTGACTATACCGCAGCTGCCATCAGATTAGATCAGACTGAAACATAGTTTACTGCTAAAGGATAATTCTGGTTCAATGCATTGTTTGTTTTAGCTGCTGTCAGTGTAGTTCAGGCAGAGCACTGAGAAGGAACGAGCCATCACCATCACTGGCTCTCTAAGCCTCCGTGCTGGTGACAGTCAGGTCATCTGTCTGTCCCATTCTCATGAACAGGATGTCTCACTAACACCTTGAGAGAATTTCTTCACATTTGAAACATTGAACTGATTAGATTTTGGTGGGGAAAGGTCAAAGGTCAAGGTCACGGTGACATCATGTTCTTGTGAGTAACTCCACAGCAGTAACTCATTCATTTGTGCATCGTTTGTGCAAGTAAAACAAAATCTTTGCTTCAATAACTCAACTTGCTTCAATGATGATCACACATAAGATAAAGAAACTGATAAAATAATGATGTTTGTGCATGAATGTACAAATGAATGACACTTTGGAGTCATTTAATGAGGAGCTGAGGTGTATGCTCAAAGTTTTTTAAATTATTTACTTTCTTAAAAATGGTTCAAGCTAAAATTTGCATGTTGTGTGCACAGACCTGCACAAACAAATTGAAACAGTTTATGTTCTGATCACATGGAGATGCAATGTTTGCACAACGTTCAGTAGTATTCCATACAGACATCAGTAATTCAATTCACTGTCATACTTCCTGTTTAATGACACGTCCAACCTGAGTGAGTGAGTGATGTGAAATGTGCAGAGATGACTTATTTTTGTAGGCTAACCCATATGTTAGCATCACTTGGTTCCCTCCACAAACAGCCAGTAGGATTTCTCCATGGTGTTTTGGATGATTAGAGTAAATCAGCAACAGTTTCTGATCCTGACAGGTTTTGTTCAGCAGGATCATCTTCACTAATGACTCCACCATATGATGTCTGAAGCCTAAATACAATCAGCTGCAGTAAAAAGCTCATGTTAGGCTATAAACCAACTACACCACGGTCACATGACTTCACCGTCACCACCACTCAACTTCAACCTGTAGTTAGATTTAGCTCTGAACTCTTCTACAAAAGCCTTTCCTCTGTCAGAGTTAGTAACAGTTTGTAAGAGCGAGTAGAAACACAAGAAGACTGTAAAGGTGGACTGGTGAGGAGATCGGTTTTCATGTTGGACTGATGAGGTTTAACGTCCCCGACAACCTCTGTCGTCTCATTTAGACTCTTGTTAGCAACCAGCCTTTTTCAACAGACGGAGAAGCTTCATGAATCAGGACCGAGGGATCTACTGACGGGTTTGATGTCAGAGAATCAAACCTGAAAATGTCTTGAGCTTGTGTTAAACAAGGCCCTTATTTCAGTCATCAGCCAAAAACACATTCAGAGAATTCTGAGACTTCAGGACAAGGGAACTCACTCCTGCAGCACTCTATTACAGCAGGAACTGACTGTGTAATGGAGTTAATGCATCAGGATTAATTAGTGACCATTTAGCTCGGCCTCATGTGCTGTTTACTTTAACTCATTTTTCTCCTGCCTTTATGAGAGATGTTAGCTGAGTAAAGACTTTCCATCAGGAGACGTAGGAAGCTGCTTCTCCTGAGTGGACAGACCGATGTTTCACATATGCTCGTGAACAGCCTGTGTTGGAACGTTAACAATGCCGTGTGTGTTTGTTTGTGGATATGTGGTAGGGTCTCCTTTATTTCATACCAGCCCCAGTCATCTGCATACACTGTAGAAAGTGGAAACTGTGGTAGTTACTTTACTTCGTCTACGTCTTGACTATTAATGAACCATGTGAAAATTTGAATTTGAAAATGTTAAATGTAAAATTTCATCGGCAGCAGAATGTATATAGGACACTGAGGAGCATGTGCAATCATGTCAGTCTCCTATAGGCTGTGATGATTGTGTACAGTTTACAATGTTATCATAGCCAAGTGGATTTCCGGGGCGGAAATATGTGTTGAATCTTGGATATTGTCCCATTCAAAGCAGAGTGAACGACACAGTAACTCTCTCAGATGATCCTATAGGAAGATGCTCCATTATACATCCCTCCTGTTTGCACAGATCACTGCCTTTCTTCCTGTGTTCCTGCTTCCCTCTCCTCAATCCCATCCTCCTCGCCTCTCTGTCCGCCCACTCACTGTCAACTGTGGCAACATGACAAGGAAGGAAAGGAGGAGAATAAAGGGGAGAGACAGAGAAGAATCTGCCTCATGTTTGTGTGGTTGAAGGAAGCTGTTTCTAAGTACATGTCCTGCAAGGATTTACATCATTTGCATTTTTAAGATACCAGCGAGTGAATCACAGAGACTACTGGAGGCTAGCAGTGCCTGTGGAAAGGTCTATGTGGCTTGTACCTTTTGGTACATGTTTATATTCCCTCTCTGTTCACAATGACAGATTAAATCAGACAGAAGTCATGTGAACACCTTCAGCTGTTAGTTGTCTTTCAAACAAGCTTGCTGTTCTTGTTATGACTGCTCTTAGTATTATTTGCTTGGAGAGAGGACCTCCATAACGAAGCTGAAATCTCTTCAGAGACAGGGCCTCCAACAGGAGCCTACTGTAAAAACCATGCTCCTACAAAAGATGAAGAATCAGCTCAATGTACATGTTGATCATTTGGTTTTGGACTCAAAATCATTGGCTACCTTTTTAGATGATAATCATTTCAGTTGAGCTACAACTCTCAGGCTTTGGCCTCACTTATAACCTGCTTCTCTGCTCTGACCCACTGTAACAGCAGTCAACTCTAATCAAATCTGAAGGGAAGCCAAGGTAGTGAAGGTAACATTTGATTCAGATTTAAGTTTCAAACATCATATCAGCATCAACTGTCACTAAAACAGCCTGCTGCTATTTTCAAAACATAAATACCTTAATTCAAACAAGTTAGACTATTGTTAATATATTGCTCTATGTTATTGACAGACCTTCTGCATAACTCCATTGACAGACTCAGAGCACTGTGACAAGATTGTTAACCGAGACAAAAACAATTTCCCTCGAGTATCTCTTAGAACAGATTTTAAATTTCAACACACAGAGGCCCCTCTGTTTGGCTGATCTATGATTATTTTAGACCTGTAGACCAGCTGCTGAACAAAGTGGAGCATTTAGCAGCTGAAGAGACAGATGTTTCCCTCAGGAGTTGGTGGAGACCAAACACAGAGCCAAAAGAGGGAACACTGGACGTAGGTTCATCAGGTGGACACAAACTTTATCAAGTGATAATAGATCATTGTTGTGTTAATACAGCTTTAAATACTTTTGCTGCCAAGGCTTCCATATTTTCACTCAGGTAAAAATTTGGAGTGTAATTTTAATTTGAATGGAATGTATTTACCTTGTTGTATTGCTACCTTTACCTCAGTTTATTATGTTAACTGACTAAAGAAATTAATGAATGAAGCTAAACAAACAAACAAACAAAAACTAAATTGAATATTCACACAAACTCTTCTTCGTATAATAAAAACAGTTTTATTTATGAGGTAATGACTAAAATACAAATAATTTCAAAGCCATCTCTCCACATGCTGCATTAATCCAGCATCACCACTGAAGATTGTCTCAGTGATGGACCTGCAGTGCAGCAGACATGTAGATTTCATTTGGCCCATTTATTTTTCACTGACTTACAGTTTCAAAATCCCCAATAACAGATGGTGAATGGTACAGAGCAGTAAGACAACACGCAATTGTGTTTGAGACAGGGCAGCTGCATGTTCATACTGTCATTAAGTGTCTTTAACTCACTCCACACTGTACACTAATGCCTGGCTCTGTTACAACAGCAACTGACACTGACCCTCTCTGTTCTCTGTCTTCTGCTTATAGAAGCAGTTTGTCTATTTCACCCAAATCCCAGCTCTTAATCCCTTGTGGTATGTAGGAAGCAGCCTAGCATTCATGCACTGTGATTTGCTGTATGGGATGATTCAGCAGGAGGATTATGCAGCCATGCATGTATCAGAACTGTAGTAGCTTTAAGGTGACACAACCCCATATCAAACATGAGGAAGGGCTCTGTGTATGAACTAGAGGGAGGATGAGCTTCAGTGGCTCTATTCACCAGTCAAGATCATCACTGGACGACAGCCTGGGTCACCATGCGATCCTGTCTCACCCTTTGGTGAAGAGTAATGAGCATCAGTGTTTTCTGACCTTCACCGCCTGTGCTCAGTTGGCCTCTGCTGACTGAGGTTAAGGTTCATAAAGCATCTGCTCATGTTTTAAAGCAGCTGTGCAGTACAACAGTTCTCACTGTTGTGACTTCTAGCTGTCAGTCAGTCATCAGTGGAAATTTTTCAGGCTAAAAAAATGTTGGTGCCAAATTTGAAGAAATTCCCTCAAGACGTTACTGAGATTGTGTTTACGAGAACGGGACAGATGACCAACCTGAAAACATAATGCTTAAGAATGACATTGTGCTGCCTCTGTGGGCCCACCACCTGCAGGGATAGGAACTAGCTACACTACCAACTACTCAGAAAAAGTAACACACAAAAGCTGTTTCACATCTACTTATTTATTCAACATCTGTTTGTGTTGTAATTTAATGCACTACAAAACATTCACACCACCCACTTGATTGATTCTCTCCTGAATCAGAAGGCTGAGGCTCCACAATCTACAGCCTGTCAATCATTCAGAGCTTTGTGGTCCTCAGAAGAAAGAAAGAAGAATGTTGATGTGCAGGGTTTGGTTGCAGTACACTGCTAAAGCTTGCTTTTGGAAACATGTCCCACCATTGCTCCCCGCAGCTGGTAATGGGATTCAAAACAATGGAACTGGTGTTGATATTGTTACTGAATTTCTTTCACATTATTGTGAAATGAGACATAATTTTAAGTGCTGATGGAGAATCCTGGACACTGCTGGGTGGCCAGGCCAGTGGCCCATCCAGCATTTAGCACATCAAACCACTTTGTTGTTTTTCACTCTGCTGTTTTGTTATTCTGAGTCATGCTTGTCATGATGTGATGATGCCACTTGACCACAATCAGTTGCACTGCACCATGAACGTACCAGGATCTTGGAACAATGTAGCACATGTGACAGTAACCACATTTTACATCCTGAAGTGGGAAAGAGCTGACAGGGACTGTACTGGGAGAGGTGCTCTGATTGTTGGCAGTGGCCCACACATTCATACAGGCCCAGCTAGATTTACATATCCTGTTTAATTATCCTGCTTAATTGTTGTGTGGTGCCTCAGCCCATCGTGAATAAAGGCTCGGTCTCTCTTGTGCAGGACGGACGTCTGAGGCCTGGAGATCAGCTCATTGCCATTAACAAAGAGTCATTGATAGGTGTGACCCACGAGGAGGCCAAGAGCATGCTGAACAAAGTCAAGTTCAGGTGAATGGTGCTGTATTAGATACGAATTGCTCAGAAACTTAAAGTGAATTTCTGTAGAAACAGTGAGCACAGTCAGCTCTGTCTCTGAATTTGTATGCATGGTCTCTCCAGCCAGGACAGCACAGTGGAGATCGCCTTCATTCCAGGGAAAGGACTTTTTCCAAGCAGTGCATCCCTCCACAACGGAGTCCAGCGAGCTGCGGGGAACAGCTATAACTCTGGACGTTTAAAAGTCCACATCAGATCACCTGAGGTCAGCTCACCAATACAATATTCAATGGATTCACAGATTTCAACACATTGTATTAACAGCAGTGTCACCATAGCAACAGTATGAGAAAGAAGAAGCAGTAGCATCTCTGAGTGAATCAAAAACAATTAGGCTTAGGTCCCGTATCAGTTTGCTGCCGAGGCCTAATGCATTCACTTGTGAGAATTCTGAGATAATAATCTCATTTGTTCAGAAAAACCAGAATCATGTCTCTGACATGATTCTGAGATAATAATTGTCTTAATTCAGAAAATCAGGGCATGCTCCATAGCTTATATACAGTGTGATGGGACATACAAGTTGATGAGAGTTTTAGGAAATAGAGCTGAATCTATAAAGGCCTATAGATCTGTGGAACCTGAAGTGATGCCTCTGGAATAATTATACACTTTTATTAAGATGATCAGTTAATAAACTGAGTGACTCTGTTGAATCTTCTAATCATGCATGTAAATGCATTAATCAGATCAAAGTAAAAAAAAAAAAAAAGAAGTCCATTAATAATTCTATTTCCCAAATTATTAAATTTCAAAATTAAGTTTCAAAACAGATAAAATAAATGATTTCTAATTTTGCAGTTTCATTTTAAATTTTAATTAATAATTAATAAATGAAATACAGAAGTATTGATTCGTGAAACTGATACTTTGAGTTTATTGCCATCATTTAAATGAACATTTCATTAATTGATAAATGGCCTCCTATAATTTAGCAGGCTGTTTCTCATTCACTAGAACATCATTGCATCATTTCCCAGCAAATCAATAGTATTTATTATCTCCTGATTGTCATAATTACATCTTAACAAATTTTTTCTTTCAATCCAATATATTTGTGTGTTTTCTATGCAGATTTGTACAGAGGAGCCGGCTCCAGTGTCCTCACCTTCTCCTGACATCTGCCCACCAGATATTCAGATTTCAGGTACAACACCTCACTACACACACACACACACACACACAATTCAATTCAATTCAATTCAATTTTATTTGTATAGCACCAAATCATAATATACATTATCTCAAGGTCAAGACCTTACTTTGTTACAGAGAAAAACCCAACAGTTCCCACAAAGAGCAGCACTTGGCGACAGGGGGGAGGAAAAACTCCCTTTAACAGGAAGAAACCTCCAACAGAACCGGGCTCAGGGTGGGGGGGGGTCTGCCTCGACCAGTTGGGTTTAGGAGGAGAAAAAAAAGAGGGGGTGGGGGGAGGAGAGGGGAGAAAAGAGAGAGAGGGAGAGACCAGGAACAGCTGTGTAGGTAATGGTGTTATCAATAATAATGACAGATAACAGTGGTTAATAGTAATGATGAGTAGTGGTGGATCTGGATCCTGCTGCTCCAGAGGCAGAGAGACCTGCAGAATGAGGACAGAGAGAGAGAGAGAGAGGAGAAGCACAAACTACGGGAGAGAAAAAAAATACAAAGTTAATGGCATAAAGTAATCGAGAGAGAGAGAGAGAGAGAGAGAGAGAGAGAGAGAGAGAGAGAGACAGAGATAGAGAGAGAGCGCCCAGTGCATCATGGGAATCCCCCAGCAGTCTGGCTCTATAGCAGCATAGCTAAGGGATGGTTCAGGACATACCCGAGCCAGACCTAACTATAAGCTTTACTAAACAAGACAGTTTTAAGCCTGATCTTAAAGGTAGAGAGGGGGTCTGCCTCCCGAACCCACACTGGGAGCTGGTTCCACAGGAGAGGAGCCTGATAGCTGAAGGCTCTGCCCCCCCATTCTGCTCTTACAAACTCTGGGAACAACAAGTTGACCTGCATTTAGAGAGCGAAGTGTCCTATTGGGAAAATAGGGAACTATAAGCTCTCCAAGGTACGATGGTGCCTGACCATTAATGGCTTTGTAGGTGAGGAGGAGGATTTTAAATTCTATCCTGGATTTTACAGGGAGCCAATGCAGAGAGGCTAACACAGGAGAGATGTGATCTCGTTTCCTAGTTCCTGTCAGTACTCGTGCTGCCGCATTTTGGATCAATTGAAGGCTTTTTACTGAATTTTTGGGACATCCTGACAATAAAGAGTTACAGTAGTCCAGTCTTGAGGTAATAAATGCATGAACTAGCTTTTCAGCATCCTTTAGACACAGAATGGGTCTGATTTTAGCAATATTGCGCAGGTGGAAGAAGGCTGTCCTAGAGACTTGCTTTATATGTGAAGTAAAGGACAAGTCCTGGTCAAAAATGACACCAAGGTTTCTGACTATAGCACTGGAGGCCAAGGTGATGTCATCCAGAGTCAGTATATAGTGTATCTCTGAGGTGTTTTGGGCCAATTACAATAACTTCAGTTTTGTCTGAATTTAAGAGTAAGAAATTACTGGTCATCCAGGTTTTTATGTCCTTAAGACACACCTGAAGCTTGGCTACCTGGTTAGTCTCACCTGGCTTCATGGATAAGTACAGCTGGGTGTCATCTGCATAACAATGGATATTTATCTGGTGCCTCCTAATAATGTTTCCTAGAGGAAGCATATATAGAGTGAAAAGTATTGGTCCCAAGCACAGAACCTTGTGGAACTCCATGACTGACTGTAGTGTTGATAGAAGAGTCATTATTAACATGAACAAACTGGAGTCTATCTGACAGATATGACTTAAACCAGCTTAGTGTGGTTCCTTTAATGCCGACCATATGCTCTAGTCTCTGTAATAGAATGTTATGATCGATGGTGTCAAATGCAGCACTAAGATCTAGTAGGACAAGTATAGAGACAAGTCCATTGTCTGAGGCTATGAGGAGATCATTGAGCTGACACACAAAAAAATAAGATGTGTGTATGTGTATGTCTCTGGTACTGAAAAGCCCAGCCCAGACCTGTCCCCGGTGAAATGCCTAATCCTGACCCATCTTCTTTGGCAGAGATGGCCTGACTCTGAGCCGGAAAGATTTTGGGTGCAGTTAAATTATGGTGCAACCAATGTAAAAAGTTAGTCTGAAGCCCTGTATACTCCTAACAACTCTTGTGTGTGTGTATCCAAAGCCTGATATGTTTTGTTCCAGCCACTGAGAGACATGTACCTTCCTTAGCATATGCACCAGTGATGTAGAAGAGTCCTGGTAGGTGGGTTTATTGTCACTTCAATGGGCCTGACTCCCCAACCCCCCCACTCTTCCTGGCCAACTTTAACTACATCATTTGTTAAACTTGAAGGGAAGGTAATGTGATGTGTAACTATGTACTTTTACTACTGTCCTTAAGTCTAAATCAAAGGTACTTGTACATCACAGTGTCTACCTGTGCTTCACAACAATTTTGAGGGAATTTTAGTATGTTTGACTCCCCCCAGTTTATATGTCAAAGGTAGATTAGATTTTACACATTAATAAAATATGATGCACTGCTATAGGTTACACAGCCCAACAGTATAAAATACTGACAATTAACCCCAAGTCCACCAACTGCAACAGTAAAAATACTGCGTACAAATGACTGAATCAGTCACAGTAGTTCCATGATTTAATATATGATAGTAAAGCAGTCACAAGGGGCAAATGTCTGAATTATGAGTAGCCTACTTTTACTTTTGATAGTTGAAGTACATTGTGCTCACATCTTTAATGCACAGCTTTCACTCGTAGTGTATGGAATAATGGAGTATTTTTATATTGCAGTATTATAAATCCTTCCTCCAGCACTGACCGTGGTGCCACAGTAGAACACTGTTTTCTAACGTTATGTTCATCTCATCGTCTCCTACTGAAAATGCTTCTCCCTCCGGCTCCCAACTGTCATCGGTGCAGTTCTTGTCAGATGGTTTTTACTTGTTCCCTTAATATTTGTAGTGGTGTGAGCTGTGGAGCTCAGAGGTGATGGAACAACTGTGTTTCCCTTGTTTAGGCAGCGCCTCTCCAGGCTGCAGTTTTTTTTGATAAAGGTTAAATGTGTCACAACATTGTTGTGCATTGTTAGCACCACAAGTGTCATGGTTCCACAGAGATGCCCCGGCCTACCAATCATGTTCCAGACATAGGGGAACATGTTTTTTGGTACAAGCCTCAACAAAAATCACATCATCATCATTTTACATTTCAGTAAAAATGGAATGCCAACTGAAATCTGACTCGTATCGCAGTATCTGCCAAAATAATCAATTTTTTTAATAAAATTTTTTTTTTACAAACCATGCAGCTTCATGTGGCCAGTGGGAAAGAAGTGCTCTAAAGACTAAAGTCAGGGAACACCACAGATTACGGAACATATAAAACTACTGCCTGTAGCCAGGAAGATTTGCACTGATATGTATCTGTCTGGAGGTGGGTATACACTGTTCACCTGTATACGTGCACCACTTCAGCTCTGATGAACACAGACACTGTCACTCATCTTGACTCAAACAGAGCAGCAAATGTGGTTTCACCACTGAAAACAGTCGTGAACTGTTTCCCTGTCTAAATAATGGTTCTTATAAAGTACAGTGAACACCTGTTTTTATGAATGAGGGCCTTTATGTGTTTTTTTAAAGATTAATGTTGTCAGAAAGTCTTGTGAGACACACTTACACATTGTTGGTTTTGATCTTCATGAAATTTGATGATAATAAGAAGAATATAGAACAAACCAGACCTATGTGTCCCTGTATGTTTCAGTGGTTGTTTCAGTGACCACTGCTCTTTGGAAACACAACCTTCCTGGTTGTAACACCTGTCTCATTCCCTTCAACATCTCTATCATCTGTTTAACAAAGCTGCTGTGCCATAAGATAACCTTTAAAGGACTATTAAACACCTGCCAAATCAGAGCTGAGATTTTCAGTGATTTGTCCTAGAAGTACCTCAAATCAGACGTATTAGATAAACCCTGCTGATCAAGAATAAAAAATGGGGAACATTCACTCCCTTACAGAGATTTGGGGATTAGGTAGAGAGGAGAGGATGGGATTTAAATGAAACCACAGCACAGTAGGGGACCTACGAGTGCACAGGAACGTGAGGGATCATGACGAAGTCCTGACTTAATAACAGTGGGTCTAATACATCGTTGTTTTCAGCCACAGTGTGTCTGGGTTGGGAGGAGAAAAGAAGCAAGAAAAATTTATAAGGCAGAAGAAAACAGCCAGAAAACAACAAAACAGTTCCAGAGCTGGACCCCAGTGTTTGTTTGTTGGGAAGGTTTTCAGTTTTATGATTTGGATATTCTGTTTTCTTTTTCTTTTTTTTGCTGCAAAATACAAAATACATTTTATCAGCACATTTTTTACTACATTTCTTCTTATGAACTGCACTGTTAAAATACAAACCATCTCAGCTTGAGCGCTGGACAGCACTGAACCCTCAGCTGTGTGGGAGCACTTTGAACTGAGCAATGACAAGCCAAAGGCAGAGTCTAATGTAGAGTTTGAAGTGCTGTCAGTATTAACTTTTGTTTGATGTTGTAAAAACCATACTCATCAGCAAACTTAGCTGAGCTGATGTCTTTTGCCCAGTCGCCATGACGACGCTGCTTTTATCTGCTGTTTAACAGTTACATTACACATGATGAAAACAGGCGCTTACTTTGCTTAGAAAATAGTTTCAACTGATCCAAACAGTTCAAATAAAACAGATGGAGTCATATGGCAAAATTTGGGGTTGAGGTGATTATTGTAGAGTGTAAATGTAGAGTAGCTGAGCTGAATAATAACTTCCTCAACACCCTCAACCAAATCCACACTGCACAGACCTGAAAGATCCAGGAAGAAAGAGAGACAACAGAGGTTATAGTAGAGTTCATCACAGTGCATATAAGACCCATGAATGTAGTCAAAGGTGGAGGCTTCAGAAACTTAATGAAGAAGATGGACCACACTGTCCTCAAACTCTCTAGGATTTCACTCACCCTGTCACAGTGATCTACAAGACTAAATTTTAACTCCTGTTGAAAACTCAACTGCCTCAAATTTTAAAAGGGGGTAGAGAGAGGGGAATGACATGCAGGAAAGAGTCAGACCGGTCGGGAGTCGAACCGGTGACTGCCTGCTAAGAGCATCTTGCGCTCAACATGGTATGTGCCCTAACCACTTGACTACTGGGCCGCCTAACTAATGAAATTCTATTTGATTATAAGGTTGGAGGTGGAAGGTGAGTCGGTAGAAAAGCATGGAGAACAGGAGCCTGCTCTGCCACCACCATAAAAATAAGGAGGTTTCAACGCTGATGCAGTCTAAGTCTGATAATAAAGAAGAACACAGTGGAAACAGTGCAAACATTAGCAAGACAGAAACAGTGACAGCTAGCCTGAATCAGCATCTGTAGCCAAACTCAACCTTCATGGTGCACATTTGGCTACATCACAAACAGCTTTCACTTGAAAGTGAGGACAAACTCCTGAAACACAACATGAGAGTGTAGGTGGGCTTACAGCCTAGTCACATATTCACCTGAGCATTTATGCAAATATTAGAAGGTGGATTATACAGTGTAGCTTTAAAAACTGAAAACCTTATGTCCAGCTGATTTATTGTTCCTGAAGAGCAACATTTGTATTTTTGTGATCATGAGGATGAATTTAGTTTCCACATGTTTTTTTTTTGTGTGGAGGTAATATGTTGAGTTGAGTAAGGAGTGAGAGAGAAGACACAGTGTTCTGTATCACTGACAGCAGGACTTTTCAGTTGTATTCATTGGATTGGTAACTCATGGTCTTTATGGTGTCATCTCAGCTGTTGATGCTGTCTAGTGTTTGTAAGCACAAACAGACTGGACACCATGTGGTGTAGGACACTGACAGGTAACCAGTCAGTCAGTGTGACTGGACCGTATCTGATTAAAATGTCCTGGTGGTGTCAGCTGAGTTGACAGGTTGTGTGGTGATAAGCAATAAATACCAAAAGCTCAGTTAAGCTGTTGTTAGAGTAAATGAAAGGAATTTTGATGACCTGTCTCTGAGGGTTCTCCTGTGGTCCAATTGGCCAAGACTGAAAACAATATAAAACAATCCATTTTAGTCAAAGTACTAATGAATAATCAAACTGAGGAACCTGAACCAGACCAGCAGCTCTTGTGTTAAGGGTCGTTGTGAGCCCCGGCCAGAGCCTGTCCCAATCCTATTGGCCTGGATTAATACTGCTAAGGTTATTGCCTAGGTGATTTGACCATTTAGCTTGGGTAAGCCAGCTGGAGTCTGTCAGTTTGTGGTGAGGTGAGCAGACACACATAATAGCTGGACATAATTTCTGAATGTATCCAGAATTATGTTGCAGGTCACAAGGAAGCAAGGAAGATTTCAGGCAAGGAAAAATTCAATTTGAATCAAATCATAAATTACATCTTAAGACACTTGACAGAGATAGGTACACCTTATGATATTATAGAGAGAGAACAATAGTTCCACCATGAGCAGCACCTTAAACTGGAGGGAACCTCCACCAGAACCAGACTCAGGGTGGGAGGGACAGGGGGTCTTCCCCGACCGGTTAGGTTTAGAGGAGAGAAATGGGGGAGAGAGGAGAAAGAGAGAGACCAGGGACAGCTGAATATATTGTGTCCACTGATGACACTGGGTCATACACACAGAGTGAGAGACACAGCATCCTCAGCAGTTAAACAAAGTCATGTATGAATCAAACTGAGATCACTTCAATACAAAAAGCACAGACTGCATGAGATGGAGATGGTGCACAAATAAAGAACTGAGGAGGAGCCAAAACAGCACAAGCTGTCAGGAGAAGGAGACACCAGCCAGCAGGAGCACTGGGCCCAGTGTTCCCACTTTGCACTGATGATCCCTGCCTCACCCACCAGGCATCTGAAACACAGGCAGACAGAAACCAGATTGGCAGATTGGGCAGGGGTTATCACAACGCTTGCATCCTTGGGTCAGCTGACCTCACAGACAGCGTGACCTCTCCTCCTGCTGCTGGCCCAGCAAGGGGGCGGGTCGTCAGGGGTGTTCAATCCTGTTAGGGAGATAGACTCACCTGTGACAATGTGTCTAAAATCTGTTTGCGCGCAACTGTTCTCACCTGGATCCTGTAATATAGAAATACACCAATGACATTAACAACAGAGTGTGTGATGTAGAGTGTGGCTGGGTGTAACCATGGTTTAGAACACGGCTGTTGTCACGACAGCAGGTCTGTCAATCATCACCACCGGGCAGGAGCGGGGGGTAGTGTAAATCCTTTGGGTAGGATGAGGAGGAGCTCATACCCCTAGCAACAGGGGGTGTGCAGCAAGCAGACATACAAATCTGGGACATACAAACTCATCAAATTAATATTAGGCCCCCCCCCCCCCCCCCCCCCCCCCCCCCACTGTTTTATCTTACTCTCATCTATATAATCATCCACCTTTTCCCCACTCCTCTCTTTTTAATCATCTGCTTTTCATCTTCCCCACCCCCCACCCCACACTCACACACACACCTCCCCTATCACCACAACCACCCACTTCCACCAAATCCACAGAGAATGTCTGTCCATCCGCTCTGATAATGCAGATTATCCAATGATATTTCTCCTTCTGTTGTTTACTAGGTGAGCTGTTGCCTCACGTACACTCTCCTCACTCTGTTGAACAGCCAGTAGCTCCTGCTGTGATACCTCATACAGACACTGTGTTTTCTACATAGGACTGTTTTTCCTCAAGGTCCATATTTTTCCCTTTGTCTTCAACCTCTCTCTCTGTTCTTCACCCTCCACCCTCCTCTCTCCTTTCCTTGTTTCTTTGTGTCTTTCTCTAGGTTCAACAAGCCAGAGGTCACCAACAGGGGCAAAACCTAAGATAACACTGGACCCCTACATACGCCTCAAATCAGACAAGTTAGACTTGGTGAGTCTTGTCCTCTGGTCAGACACGTTGTTTAGAGCCATGCTGCTGATATTCCTCCTGGTGTATGATGTCAGGCGTGTTTGGAGCAGTTTATTTAAGATGTTGAGGGGTTTATTTGCCCAGACAAGCACATGAATCCTCTTCTGCTTATCCACCTCTCTCTCTGTCTCTCCCTCTGTCTTCTTCACTAACAGGTCATTTATGTTTGACTAAAGGTTCATTGAGACGACAAACCCGAGTGTCAGTGAGGACTGATATGTTTTGTATTGTTGCTTAATTTTATTAATAAATGTCACAATTTTCTTGCTGCATGATGTGGGTGAGAGCAATATTCATCAAGTTTGTGCTTTTTCATATCCCTGGACTGATGTGAATGATTCCTAATCAAAAATGTGGCATTAAAGAACTCTGCCTCTCAGTATCACCTCAGTCATAATGGAAGGACATTACACCGGGAGAGTTCTCCTGCTTGTCAGGGCCACTGAGCTGGGTTTGTCAGTCCTGATGTAGGATGTGAGACAGACAAGTCTCCTCTTTTACCTGGAGACAGGACACACACAGTGACTGTCACTATAGTTCTATATTGAGAAAACTATTAGAACCATACAGCTGAGTGACCACAACAAAGCATAAAAAATACATGCACATGAAGACATGAAATATAATACTGAAAACAGGAAAATATCCTGAGTTACTTTATAGTTTGCCTTCCTTCATTTTTGCTTATTTGTACATACGGTACAACACATCTGTGGATAATAATCCACTCCACTGAAATGAAATATGTCATATTATTCTCACCTGTGTGGGACGTGTTGTCAGTAATTTCATGTTTTATTTGTGACCTGCCAATCAGTTAAAGATTTAAATGAGCTTTTAATAAACGCAGGTAAAATACATAGACTTGAGTTAATGTTTTTTTTAAATAAACATAGTTGATGATGGTCGCTGACAAAAGCTAATATTCTCTTTAATATCTAAACTTTTCCATGACTCTTCTTAAATCTATTGTAGATAGAAAAGTAAACAGAAGCATATCCAATGAACCAATGAAACACACTGGCATTGATTTATCAGATTGTTGGATCTCAATGGTGATGAAATTAAGTCTGATAAAGTAATGGAACTGATTATAATTTAGCCAGTTTCCCCTTTTGTGTCAAGAGCAGTACTTCAAAACAACTGAAACATCCACTGTTTAGCGGTTACAGTCAGTGATCACTTTATTAGGAACACCACACGAACACTGGGTAGTTCCTCAGTCCTTCATGTCATGGATCCTCCAGATGTTGGAAACTTTCCTTTGAGACTCTGCTCCATGTTGACATGACTGTGTCACATTCATGCTGCCAATCTCCTGTTCTACCACATCCCAAAGGGGGTCCACTAGATCCAGGTCTGGAAACTGGGGAGGCCACTGAAGTTGACTGAACTCACACGTTGATGAAACCAGTTTGAGACGACTTTATCTTTGTGTCATGGAGCATTATGCTGCAGGAAGTAGCCATTAGAAGATGGTGAGCTGTGGCCATGAAGGATGAACGTGGTCAGCAACAACACTCAGACTGTGACATTCAGACCGTGATTGGTTGGTATTAAGGGGCCATGAAAACATCCTCCACATCATTACACAACCACCACCACCTGGACAGGTTGGTCCATGGATCCAGACTCTGACCCTACATCTGCTGCCTCAGCAGATCCAGATCCATCAGACCAGGTCTTCACCTGTCCAGTTTTGGTGAGCCCATGTCCAAACCTGAGGCTGCAGTGGACAACCAATCTGTCCATTCTCGTCTGACCTCTGACCTCTCTCATTAACACGGAGCTGCTGCTCACTGGATGGTTCTGTTGTTGGCTCCATTCTGAGGAAAAACTCTAGAGACTGTTGAGATCAGCAGCTTCAGAAACACTCAGAACATTGTCTGCCACCAACAGTCATCTCACGGAGTCACTGAGTCACGTTTTTCCTCATTCTGACATTTGAGCATTAACTGAAGCTCCGGACCAGTATCTGCAGGTGTTTATGCACTGGACTGCTGCCATGTGACAGGCTGATGGGATAATTGAAAGAACAAGCAGGTGTACAGTTGTTCCTAATAAAGTGCTCAGAGAGTGTATATCTCCAGTCTGACCACATATTCACATTTACAGGTATTTTTTTAAATTCATTTTTATATCTGTTATTAACATAAGCTGCTATAACTGTGTTTGCACATCAGCTGTCTTACAATCCTCAAGCACGTTATATTCAATTTGATTCTAAAAACTAAATTTAAAAAAAAAAAGAAATGATTTAGTTCATATCAGAACCTTGCTGGTAGTAGGGCTAAAACTGGAGAGGTCATAGGGTCATTGGATGTAAAAGGTCAGACATTTATTGAAAGGAGTCATCCCCTGGGTATCACAAATGTCCACACCAGTGATGTGTGGAGCTCTGCTGGAGGCACTAACAGCTTTCTTCCTACACATATTCCCTCATTGATGGTGATGGAGAGCTCAGTGTAATAGTTCAGTTGGGCTGAGATCCAGCCAAAGCATATGAGTCACTTCATTTTCATACTAGTTAAGCTATTCAGTGAGCCTCGTGTCCTGTTTTGAGGTATCTGCTTTTGTTTTGTATCTACACTCATTTATTTAGGCTGTGAAGCAAATTCACACCAAGGATTTTCCTCATTTTGATTAACAGTTTACAACTTTTTCGCAGCTGTAGCATTTTTTCACCCCATCCCCGAGCTCTCTCTTCATCTCATTATTGATCTCTCTCTGCTCGCCTTATCACACTTGCAGTATTCATTAGTACTTTATTTTTACCCTGTTAGCACATTCTCTCTCTGCTCCTCCTCTCACCCCTACCATCCAGCTTTCCATCTCGCTGCCTCATTCTCTGGCTGCTTGTCTCTGCCCTCTGTACAGTTTTGTTACCACTGTTCAGTTCTGATTTTGATATTGTCTGGATCCTGCTCAGCCATAGGTTGACCCTAATCTACCAATTCATTAATAGGATTAGAGAGACAGAGAGTTTTAATGTTGAATACAGGCACAGTTCTCTCCTGATCTCTTCAAAATAGAGAGAGGTAGAGATGGATTATGGGTATTTTTAGCCTCAAGAGCTACTGTAATAGGTGAGGAAATCACAAAGGACAAAAGGGCAATGAAAGGCAAAGAGAGAGAAACAACCATTTTAAAGTGTTGAGCATAATACAGCATTTGGTTGTTGGCTCATTTGTTAAGGCATTTATGCATATTACTGAATCTGAACCTTGTTTAAGGTTACTATAACATTTTGTCACTGCTTCAACAAGTGAAATGGACCATGGTGTCTGTCAGTTGGTAATTCAAAACAGATTCAGGGTGCATTAAAATATCTTCATAGTGTCTTATTGGATAAAACTAGCAATCGTCTATGTTTGTTGTTGCTAACAAATCCCCTAAGAAGTCCAAAATCAACATGTCGACTGTCCCTCCTCACCTGGGGGTGTAGTTACTACTTTGAGTGTGGATGAACGCTGGACAGCACTGGATCAACCTTTATTTTGTTACTTCTGCTTAGAGCCGTGTGAATTTGCATATTAGCTAAATATAAACATTTAGATTTAACATTTAGAGTTAGATTAAACATTTAAATTCAGACTTAATATTTAGATTTTTATTTAAATTTAGATTTATCATTTAAATTTAGATTTAATACTTAGATTAAACATTAAATGTTTAGATTTTGATTGAATATTTAGATTTTTTTTGGTAATTTTTAGGGGTGTTTTTTGCCTTTATTTTGATAGTGACAGTGAGACAGAGGGGATGATATGCAGCAAAAGGCCACAGCCTAGACTTGAACCCAGGCCACTGCTGTTAGGACTAAGCCTTAATGGTTCCTGCTATATTTAGATTTAACATTAACGTTACATTGAATATATAATACAGTTCACAAATGTTGCTGTAAATTTGAAAAAAAAGTTTCTTTAAAAAATTCATACCACTTTTTTTGTAACATTGTTTGTAGGTAAAGTTATGAAATGTTGCTGTTAATGTCAGAAAATGCAACTTTACAATCAGCGGTGGTGTCCTATGGTTATTCATGGCTCTCAGTTTGATGAACATGTGCTGTAGTTCTGATGTTACAGCGGCTCCATGGTGAAAAAAATATCTGTCTCTATACGTCTCTCTCAGGCCTTGTCTTTCCTCGGCTTGGACGTCACAGAAGAGAAGAGGAAGAAGCTGAGACAGAATCTGACCACAGACCCACAAGGCACTGTGGCTTATGGAGGTGAAGCACAGTTAGAAACACACACACACACGCACACACACTGAAACAAGTCACACACCTATCCAGTTGTGTCCACAGCAAGGTGAAAGATCTGTGTTGAATCCTGTCAAATCCCAGGCTCCATGTGATGGCTCATGTCACTGACTGGTTGTGTCACTTGTGGACGGTGTCACAATGTGTATCCATGAGGCAGCTCTGTGTCTGTTTGTGCAGCATTTCTACGACCCTGCGCTGAACGTTCCAGTCCGTACCTTTAAATGTTCATTTACCGCAGGAGCTACTTAATAAATGTTATGCATTAAAAAAAAGCTGTAAAAATATAAATCTTCAAAGTTTAATAAATTATATATTCATCAACACTCAAAGGTGCAAGTAACTTCATTTCATGCTTTTTCCATATCTGTATAGAGGAGTGTGAGAAATGTATTGATCAAATAACTGCTAAAAATCAGCCTGACTTTTCTCACAGAAATAAGGATGTATTATCATTTCACTTAGACACACAAACTTTTGAAACAACAGAGTCAAAGTTACGTTGTGTAGGTTGCTATTGTAAGCTGCACTGCTCCTGAACATAACATAATTAGAGGTTGTTTCTGTACCTTCAGTACAAAGGCCCTGCTGCTATGAACCCAACATTGTCTTGTCTAAATGCACCGAACATCAAGTTTGAACCCCAGCCTCTCTAAACTCAGAGTCTACACTACACTCTTTCCTTAATCCTTCAGATTTTAAGAATAGGAAAGGTTTCAGTCTTTTAAATACAAGGAGCATTATTCAGCATGATAAACTGAATCAGCTGAAACTCAAAGTAACTCAGACAGATCCTGATATGGTGGTATTATCTGAAAAATGCACTGTGAGGTGGCCCTGGATGATTCTGACCTTTTAGAATGGATAGAAATCCATAGTAGAGATGAGGCCATTTATACAGTTTGACTTGTGCTGTAATGTAGTCACAGTAGAAAGTTTGTATTGCGCTAAATAATTGTGTGATTGTGGTCGGAGTGTACAGACCTGCTCTCCCTTTGTGGCTGTTAATGACACAACTGAAACTTTTAGCTCTTTATAAAAATTCAGAGATGACCGTACTGTGTGATGTTAACTTCAATTTGTTGAGTACAGCCGCTGGTGCTTTGAAAACAAGTCTGGCACTTTTAATCTTTCACTGTTAATTACTGAGCGTACCAGGCCAAACCTAAAAGACCCCTCTGAGTCATTTTTGGTGGACTTCATTTGAACAATCAGAAAAGACAGTATTTGAACTCTGTGATCTTCAGTGATCATTGTCCAATAGTGTGGTTACTCTGTTATTTCTTTAGCTAACGTTTTCTTTCTCTGTCTGTCTGTTGACCCTCAGACTTTGTGGAGGCTACTCGGAACGTCTTCCAGGAGAACCTTGACGAGCTGGGTTTAGGGGCAGGTCCCTTCATGTTCTCCTATCATGAAGCAGCCAGTCTGATGGACACGTCAGCCTTCCACTCACCTGTAAGCTGCTCTGACAGCCTCTTACAGCCTCCCACAGCCTCTCACAGTCTCTGAGACATAAACACAAATTCTCTTACATTTGTGTGTGTGTGTGTGTGTGTGTGTGTGTGTGTGGGTGTGTGTGTGGGTGTGTGTGTGGGTGTGTGTGTGGGTGTGTGTGTGCAGACATATGAATCAGAATGCAGCTACAGCAGTGAGGAGATGGAGCAGTTTCAGACAGAGGTGAAGCAGCTGCAGACCCAGATGAAGCATCTCAAAGTGAGCACACACACACACCCACTCACACACACTCACAGAAAGTAGTGGTAGATGGATGAAGCTCATGTGACCTCCAAACAGACACAATTGTATCAAACAATTGTAATTTCTATTTGTCAAAGATTCTACATCATGTAACTGATATAAAGACAGGAATGACTGGATGCCAGGACAAGAGCTGGAGCTGAGTGTATTTATGAGGTGATGAATCCCCTCAGCCCACTGTCTGTTTGGCTGATGTGAGCAGATACACTAGGCGTGTTCTAGTCTGCATTTACAGACCTGTAATGCCAGTAGTAGGTTCAGAACATGAAACTCAAATTGACCAAATTGAAAAGTGCCACCTTGAAGAGGGCTGAGGGGAGTTTTTCTGTAATGTAGTGTGGTTTCTCCCAGCCAGTCCCAGGCACACAGGGCTCAGACCCATTAGCCTGGTGATACAGCTGTAAAATCCTCCTGGGCTTCACCTGCTGCTTCTCTTGGCAGGTGATGCTGAAGGACATGGAGCACAGCAAGAAAACCCTGGAGGAGGAGCTGCAGAAGACCTCAGAGGTGAGAGAAGAGCCAGGACGGTGTCCACAGTGGTACACCCAGCATGTGGTGTTATTTTACAGTCCATGACTTCAGATGTTGAAACGGGTTGCTTAGATTCCAGTGAAATTTATTATTTCAATTATTGACCAGCATTCTGTTCTCCTCAGAAAGCGTGTTTGACTGTGGAGGAAAACACCCGTCTGAAGAGTCGTCTGCAGGCAGCCGAGGCCGAGGCGGTGCAGCGGCAGACCAGCAGTGCTGAGCAGGACTACGAGGAGGTGATCCAGCTGCTGGAGGCTGAGATCAGAGACCTGAAGAACCAGCTGGCCAGCAAAAGGCAAGCACACGGAGTGGAGGCCACCAAGGTCAGTTTCAAACAGGTATTTAACTATTTCTTCTATTTAACTATTTTATTATATTTTCTCCTCCTGCTCTGTGAGATTTCAGTTATGAGTTCCTTTGTAGATTCTGAATTTACATAGAAAACGTGAAAAACAAGTAAAATATATAATAATATAGTTTAACTTTGCATCAGCAAGGCTGATTACAATAATGATAATGCTATAATATAATGATATAATGTTACTCTCTGGATAACTGTATTGTGCATTTTGATACTTTTACTTGGGAAGATTTTTACAGGATATTAAAGGTAAAAAGGAGGATTGTCCACATGGCCCATCCTTGTGCAAGGGATATCTCAGTTACACCTTGAAGGGTCAAACGTCAAGGTCACAGTGGCCTTGCAAAACACAGTTTTAGCCTTGTGAATGCAAGCTCTTGGGATGTACTCAAGGGAATCCCTTCAAATTTGGCACAAATGTCCATTTATACTCAAGAATGAACTGATTAGATTTTGGTCGTCAAAGGTCAAGGTCACTGTGAAAATGTTTTTGGCCATAACTCATCACAAACAGGATACAATGATGACATTTTATATCCAAAAGGTCAAAGTTCAACTTCACTGTGTTGTCATAATGTTCTGCAAAAACACTTCTGGCCATTGCTCAACACTGTAACTCAATTCATATGGCTCTAACTGACAACACATTAGATGTGAAAGGTAAATGGGAGTTGGAGGTAAATACTATAATTGAAGACGAGGAGTGGAAAAGAACCTGGATAGCCTGGCATAAGTGCCTGAGTAGCCCAGCATGGAGGGAATTTGGGTGGAAGCTGAGATTAAGATCTTTGAAAACACCCTTCGTGATAGCCAACTGTGACAACAAAACTAGTCCCCTTTGTTGGAGAGCATGTGGTCTAATAGGAGACTTTGCTCCTATTTTCTGGGACTGCCCCAAATTACAAGTTTTTTGGTGAATAGCGGTGAATAGGGAAAGAGGGGAGACCCTTAACTTAAATGGTCCATTTGAACCACATCAGTCGATCCTATGCAATACATCTCTACAATGATTGGGGAGAAACAAGGCGTATATGCTTAGAGTTCTTGTGTTATTAGCCCATAAAATAATTACTATAAATTGACTTAGGCCTCATCCACCTAACCTGGATCAATGGACCCAAAGACTTAAGGCTGTCAACAATATGGAAAAGATAACTGTGAGTTTACAACTCCAGATGGACACTTGCTTAGAAAGATGGGCTTCTGTTCTGTTATACCTAGCATAATAAATATAATGTGAACTTTGATTGCGATGTGATTATGGATCTATGTATAACCTGTCTTATGTTTTTGTAGAGACAAAGACTAACTTGTTATTGGTGTGTGTAGAGCTGTGTGAGACTGTTTGTCAAGGATCTTTACTAATAAATGTTCAAAAAAAAAAAAAAAGGATAGAGTACAGAGCAGGTCAGATCCACCCCTCACTCCTCCTTAGCCCCACCTTCTCCTCCAAATATGGTTTCTTCTGGTTTTAAAAAACCAAGATGGAGATGGACAAATTAGAAACTCGAGGCTTCAGAATGGCAGTTCACAAACCGATGGGTGACATCACGGTAGGTGACATCCCAGTGGGTTGACACTTGGTTCCTGTAGATACCCGTAGATACCTGTGGTGTAGGTTTTGGTTCATACTTCATTTGCCTGAATGTGTGTTTCTGTTGGATAACGTCACATCAATCACCTGTAGACAGGAGGTAAAGCAGCTGTGTGTGGGAACAACCTCCACAGGACTCAGACCCAGAACCAACAGTTGACTGTGTGATGATGAAGTTTCTCCTCCTCTGTCTTCCCTCCGTCCTCCTCCGTCACAAGCTGGAAGCCCTGCAGCCAGCTGCCTGCGTTTGTAGCCTTGTCCCAGTGAAACACATCAAGCTGCATTTCCAACAGCCTTTACTCACTGAGCCTCTGAGCTCCTCCTCTGTTTTCACCAGCAGCCTGCTTTGATGAAAAGAAGGCTTTATAGTTATTTCCTCTGGCTCTTGGGCTTACAGCCTCTCTACCTGTGGCTTTTCATCTCAAGTGGTAAATCCTGTGGCTGCACACTGGCACAGAGCCTCACAGGAATCAGCTGTGAGACAAAGCAGTGCCCAGTGACAAAGAAGATAAGAGAATACTGCAAATGAGGACAGAGAGTCTCAGAAAGCTCTTCACCAAAAAAGTGACAGCTGTGGCAGCACACAGTCACATGGTTAGATGAGTTTAAATATATCGTCTGATCAACCACTGCCTTTCTACTGCCTTTCTTTTATTCCCTTCCTCCTTCCTTCATTTGTTCTCTTTCTCCCTCCTCCTTCGTTCAGTGTGTTTCCATTCACCTGTAGTATGCACATTTTAAATTTGCACATCAAAACACAGAATGGATTCTGTGGATATTATTAATGGAGCTGGCTAAAGAATCATCTCCACCAGCTGTTTATCTCCTGTCATATCTCCTAATATTCACACAACAGCAGCTGGTGGAGATGGACAGTAATTCACATTTTCTTTTTTGGAAACTTGACTCAAAAAGTTGCAAATGAAAAAAAAACATTTAGTGATTCACCTGATGCCTGTATATGTCATGTCATACACTTTGTTTTGACTTCTAGACAGTTGATTGTCATGTAGCGTTTAATCAGTATCAGCATTGTATCTGTATTGGTATTGTATGAAATTGGTATAACATTATTGATATTGTATCAGTATCTGTGTTGTATCAGTATTGGTGCTGTATTGATATTGTAAGAGTATTGGTATCATGTGCAGGTCAAAAGCAAATTTCAGTTTTTTGTAGTTGGTTCATGTGTCACACAGTTAAAGGATATTGTTGCTGTCCAGGGAAACCGTGTGTTCTTTTATGGTTTCAGAACATTTATGTTCTTCTTAAAGGTCCCATGTTTTACTTTTCTTCAGTGTTTTATCTGCAGTGTTGATCTCCATCAGAAGATCTATTTGTGGTTTTAACAACCAAAAACCATCTCAGTGTAGTTTTACATCTCCTCTCTCAGGCTTCTCTCTGGAGCTCTAGTAACAACAGGTCAGTCAGCCAATCAGAAGAGAGGATCTGAGCCTCTCTTCTGATTGGGTGACTGTTTTCTGAGTGATCCAATAAAAATGTAGCAGATTTCAGGTAAACACTCAGAGAAACAGCCTGTGAATATTCTCATTTGTCCAGGTCATAGTATATCAAAGGAGTTTTAAATCAAAAGCAACTGGACTTGGTTATTTGTCTAGGAAGGCGTTTCACCTCTCATCCAAGAGGCTTCATCAGTTCTTTCTCGCACCTGACCAGGCTGGGACTGGTCCAACTATCTGGTGTGGAGACCCAGGTATTTAACCTCTGGGAGGGGTTTTCACAAGGCTGATGATGTCATTGGTTCCCTTTGTGCTCCATGTGCCAACGACAGTCGTTAGAGTGACTGTCTTGGTGGAGAGTTGGTTTCGACTTCGATAGAGCCCTATTGTGTTATAACCACAGTCGTTGGAGTCACATGCCACTTGTGAACAGTTGTTTCTCTTAGAGGTTAAATTGTTGAATCTCCTGGGAAGGGATGAAAGGGCAGCATTGTAAATTGGAGATAGGTGGTGTCTGAGGCCCCCTCCCCTGTTGAGGGATGGTTTCTCTATTTTCACATAGATGGCTTCTTTCACTCCTCTTTCGAACCACCTGTCCTCTCTGTCCAGGATGTGAACCTTGCTGTCCTCAAAGGAGTGGGCTTTCTCCTTAAGATGTAAGTGGACAGCAGAGTCCAAGCCTGAGGAGTTAGCTCTCCTGTGTTGGGCCATGCGTTTATGCAGTGGTTGTTTTGTTTCTCCAATGTAGAGGTCTTTGCATTCCTCATTGCATTGGACTGCATACACCAGGTTGCTTTTTCGGGTGTGTGGTGTTCTGTCCTTGGGGTGTACCAGTCTCTGTCTGAGTGTGTTGCTGGGTTTGAAATACACAGGGATACGGTGTTTGTTGAAGATCCTCCTGAGTTTTTCTGATACCCCAGACACATATGGGATGACTATGTTGTTTCTCTTGTTTGGTTTTTCTTCCTCAACCATTTTGCTACTTTTCTTTCTGGAAGCAGAAGCAGTTTTCACAAAGGTCCAGTTGGGGTAACCACAAGTTGTGAGGGCGCCTCTCAGGTGCTTGTGTTCTACCCTTTGGGCCTGTGAGCTGGTGGCTACGTTATCAGCTCTGTGTTGCAGGGTTCTGATAACACCAAGCTTGTGTTCCAGGGGCTGGTGTGAGTCGAAAGGTAGATATTGGTCTGTATGTGTGGGTTTATACCCCGATGTGGAGGCTCCTGTCCTTTTTCATATGGACGTCACAATCTAAGAAGGGCAGACTATTGTCCTTGACATCCTCTCTGGTGAACTTGATGTTTTTGTCCACTGAGTTAATGTGTTCAGTAAAAGCTTGCACCTCTTTGGTTTTGATTTTAACCCATGTGTCGTCCACATATCTGAACCAGTGGCTCGGTGTAGTTCCTTCAAAGGAGTTCAGAGCCTCCTCTCCTGCTTGGTTGGATGCTGGGTCCAGGTGGGCGGGACTGAGGGCAGTAACTGCTTTGTTGTGACATCACAAAGTTGCAGAAATCCTGATGGCTGGTTTTAAGGCTCAGTTTCTGAATACAGGCTGTGACTGACACACATTACTGAGTGGGCATGTCTGTGTATTTGTCAGGAGGAGGTGGTGGAGCTGAACAGGAGGCTGACGACCATCGACTGCCAGCTGAGGAAGTCCGAGCTGAGCAGGAAACACCTGGAGATCTCCAACAAGAAACTGCTGGGCTTCGCTCAGGTACAACATGAACTGGACACACTGGTATCTCCCCCCTCTCTTTATCTGACTTTAAAGGCTCAAAACTACAGTTTTCATTTTGCCCACAAAATACTATACAGTCTATTTTTCTTTTTTCTTTGTCTTCTTTCAAATGAAAAGACGCAGATTTCCAGTTGTGAGAAGGAGCAGGTCAGGAGAAGGAATTATAATAGGAAGAGATATTTCAGATTTAAGATTCACTCTTTTTCTGGCCTGTAGCAAATCTTCAGTGTCAGGAACTTGTTTGGTGGATAAGTGCTATATTTGTAAGGATTCATTTTCAATTCAATTCAATTCAATTTTATTTGTATAGCGCCAAATCATAATATACATTATCTCAAGGCACTTTACAGGGTCAGGTCAAGACCTTACTTTGTTACAGAATAAACCCAACAGTTCCCACAAAGAGCAAGCGCTTGGTGACAGGGGGGAGGAAAAACTCCCCCCTGTCACCAGTGAGCTTGATCAAATTAATTAATGACTTGAGAAATGGCTCCATGATGATCAGCATGTGTCCTGTTACAGCACAGACCTGGACACTGTGCAGTCTCATACAGTGGACTCAGCAGACCGAGCCAGTTATTAATGTCCATGGCGGCGCTTAACATTTCATGTATCAGCCCCCCAACAGTCATGGAGCCAGTCTGCCCCCCACTGGCTGAAGGACACACTGCAGTTAGATAAACCAGCTCAAACACTGAACGTCTTTCCTCCTGAGCCCCATCTGTGCTGAAAGATTTAATGTGTTTAATGTTGAAGCAGGAAAATGAACATGTTGTAGTTTTATTCTCTCGTGCATCTGAAAGACTTGAAGGAACAGCTCCACAGGTTATCAGGCATTTGGTGTCTGTGCATTGGTAACATCACATGGCACCATGGGTCCAGAGACTGACGAGAAAAAAAAACTCTGGCTGTGTAACATCCTTATTCATTCACATAATCTTTATATAACTCAAAGACTTTCAGGAGTTTGCTCTATAGTGAACTGAGATTTCAGACCCTTTCAGTACATGTCACACATGTACAGTCTACAGTGAGTACAGAGTTTCTGTTGTCAGACTGTAAGAGCCAACGTGATTCGGAACACATGCATGAATCCTGTTAGATGATACTAGTCCACTGGTTGATTAAAGCTCTGCCTGAACTAAAACTCTGTTCATTAGAATATAAACAGGATGTATGATATTTGTACAACAAATGTCAAGTCACACAGAGCAACAAAAGTAACAAATACTTTCATGTTCTTGAAATGCAGTTTCTATGTTGAATTTATTTTTGAACTCAGAACCACTCCCTAAGTCAGAACTGAGATGGGAAGTGGAAATCCCCACACACACCAAAACTAGTCCAGATTTGATATGAAGCAGTGGAAAAGATCTGACCATTTATAAAAATTGACATAGATTCTGAATCTTCTCACTTGATTTATTACCTCTAAACGTTTTCCTGATGAGTTTATAGTCTCAATCACTTGTTTCAAATCTTCTTCACTGCAACATGATAAGACAAATAAATAAAAGATAAGAAATACTTTATTTATCCCTGTAGGGAAATTCAGAAACTTATTTTCATTTTTTAAATTATGCTCCATTTAGAGGAAAATAGACTATAAAGCAGGGGATGCATTAGGGCGGGGCTACCATGTGATTGACAGACTGTACCACACGCTGCGACCTGCCCGACAATCAGGATAGAGTACAGAGCAGGTCAGATCCACCCCTCGCTCCTCCTCAGCTCCACCCTCTCCTCCAAATATGGTTTCCTCTGGTTTCAAAAAACCAAGATGGCGACGGAAGAATTACAAACTGGAGGATTCAAAACAGCAGCTCACAAACCAGTGGGTGACATCACAGTGGGTCGACACAGACCCAGAGAGAAAATCAACACTGACAGCTGACGGGAGACAGTACAACAAGACTCTAACACAAAGAATGTGTTTTGGACCCAATCCACTGTCTCTGAAAACTCTTCAGTACCTTCTCTCTCTGTGACCTGATGTCTGTCCTGGTTCAGTGTAACTGATGAAACAGCTTTGTCACAGAACCTCTGTCACAGAACCTTGCATAACTGTTACATTATCTGTCTCTTTAGAACGTCCACAAAGTGCTGACAACACCGAGCCTGTTTGGTGGAGAAGGCTGGTAAGAGACCCTAAACATTATATTATCAGCCCTCCAACCACCACCACCACTGCAGTCCTATTGTAATCCTTCTTCCTATGTGTTTGGGTGTGCTTGTGTGTGGATTTGTGTGTACGTGTGCTCTGTGTATGTCAGGAGCAACAGGTCATCTCCAGCCACCGACAGCCCTGACACCCCGTCACCACTTCCTGATCCTGCTTTCCAGCTGGCTGCGGAGGCCAAGGAGCTGGTGGAGGGAGTCTGCAGCGTCACTGCTGACGACAGAGGTACAGAGCTACACTAGAGCTGTAGGACTTGTGGATTAATCAGTCCTATCAGTCATCATTTAACTGTTTGAATTGTTTAATTCATTTTCCATGTAAAAACATCAGCTTCTCATATGTAAATATTTGCTGCTTCTCTTTGTTCTATAAGTAAGTAACCGAAACTGAAAGTATTTGGGTTGTGGACTGAAGTCAGACAAGTAAGAGCTCAGGCTGTTACAATAATCTATCTATTCTAAAATGTAGACAAAGCCAGCTCAGACAGGTGATGCTGGGACAGGTGTTCTGGGATCGCTTTTGTTCAGGCCCAGTAAAAATCCAGCAGTTGAATTCTGAATCAGTTCTAGTCCTGAGATTTTTACATATTTTACATATCATAGACCAAATGATTAACTGACAAATAATCAGCCATTTTGATGGTTTCAAGACCTTCGACCATGAGGCGGTCTGGATCACTTTTATGCATACTGTAAAAGTGTTTTGCCATCGGATAATGACATTCAGCTTTTCTAATGGCATTCTTGTGTTCAGAGATTCTATCTTTAAGTCGTCTCTTAGTCCGGCCTGTGTAAAAACAGCCACGTGTACAAGATAAACGCTATATCACAAACGTGGTGGTGCAATTAATGAATGCTTTAATGTTGCACACCTTATTTGTCTTATATATAAATGAACATTATGGACTATTATGTCCTGCATTTGATTGATTTGTTGCTTGAGTATATCCTTATTATTCAAACTCATACATTTACATTGTTTGCATCAACTCCAACAGCATCTCTTTTACAAGAGTGACAACAAATGAAGAATCAATTAAAGCTGATGATTCAGAACTGAGAAGTAATATTTTTGTTTAAAAGAAATTAAATACTTCCAAAAGTCTTCATGTTTTTCTAAGCCCCTTATTCAGTTTTTTATTCTATTTTTTATCTAGTTGAGTTGAGTTCTGTTGAGTGTGGAAAAACAGGAACAAACTAATCATAATTCACGACATGATGGTGAGAGCACAGATGATATCACACAGAAGCAGTAAAGTAATAAATGCATGGCGTTGATTAAAATGACGATTACTGCTGTTACATGCTCACAGTATTTTTCTGACCTGCAGCATCAGAGAGTGCGTCAGAGGCGGCGTCAGGCCCAGATGTCAGCCCTCATCAGATGTGAGCAACAAAGAGCCAGAGGGGACAGTGGGAAGCCGGGGCAGGCTGAAGAGGCTGAACCCAACACTGACCACAGCACAGTCAACAGCCAGACACGACATCATCCAATACAACTTCTGGAAATAATGACATCACTTCAACAAATCCAATAAATCCTCAGTTCAGGTTTTAATGCCAAAGCTTCCTCGCACACATCAAATTAGTGTCTTCCTTTGAAATCTTCGACTGTCTCTGGAGGGTTCAGCAGTAGGATGTGCTGAACTCAGCCGTGACTGCAGGACTCTCATCATTCAGCAATAAATCACATGTACAGAAGTCTCTTTGACAAGTGCTCTGCCAAATAAAACGTCTGCTGGAATTCTCTCTGTGTTCATCCGAGAGCAGGTGGTGTTGGAGGAGCTGCATGACCGAGTCCTCAACACACACGCTGCTGTAAGCCATGTTAATATTCCTCCCTGACTTCTTTTCTAATCACACACATAGATTCACTCCATGGATTTGCATGTAAAGCAGGACTTGTTTGCTTGGAGAGGACAATCCTGAGCTCTGTTCAGTCTTCCTGTGTCATAATGACTCGCTGCCATCTGCCTCCTCACACTCGTTAGCTCTGCCACAGAGGTAACAAACTGTTCATTCAGAACAACAGTGTCCCTTCTCCCATCATGCTAACTCTCCTTGTGCCCTCACTCATTATTAAAAGGCAAAGAATGAAGTTTTTAAAGGTACTGGACTTGAGCAGCTTCATGTCACTGCATGGTTCATGTGTCTCCTGACTCCAGGAGGGGCTTTAATGTTGCTGTAGCTCCAGCTGTGTAAATGTGTGTTGTAGTTACAGAGTCTAGACAGGCATCAGTCGTAGGCTACAAGTGGAACATTGATTTTATTTATACAGACAGATGCAAATGCTTTTAAAGACTCTGACATGTCCTGTAGTTCAACCAGACTGCATCTTTGGTGTGGCCTCATGTTATTTCTGTTACTGTTTTATATTAAAGAAATAACTGATGACCAGACCTGATGTTGTGTTTATTCAGTTTCATGTCTTTTTCTACTGGAGGACAGTTTTACAAACTGTGAGGGAAAGACAGGTTTGGACAATATCCAAAAACTAATATCTCAGTTCAATTCAGGTCGATGGAGGCCAAGAGAGGCCATACTCAGATATTTTTTTCTATTTGTGAGCATGGCGACGCTGCCACGAAACAGAAGTTTATAACATGTCACATGTCAAGACACAATAAGCAATGCAGCGATATAATGGTGAAAGTCTGCAGTGGGGCAGACTGTACAAAACAATAAAGAAAGAATATAACTTTATATTATGAAAATATCATATAGAGGACAATATTTTGATATTTGATATCATCAAATATCGGCCCCAAGCCTGGGAAATAATTTGAAACAGGACAAACACGAGCTGTGTGCAGTTTCCTGCAGAAACAACTAAAGCCAGAACATAGAAAGATGTGGTGGAGAAAAACATTAACTGACTTTAATCTACAGATACAGAGTTAACAACCCCCCACACACATACACAGCTAAAATTTAAACAGATAACTCATTTCAAACCAATTCTTAGAACGCTTCCTTTGACATTCACATTTATTCAAGTCTGTGTTAAAACAACATGCCCACATGTACACTGACTGAAAACAGCGCTGGTCTCTTCACTGTTCAAAGAGATTCCAGGATGAGTGAGGGGTCCTCATCACCCTCAGACCTTGTTCTGTAAAAAAAATAATTTAGCTCAAGTTTCAGCAGTTTATAAAACTAAGTAGAAATTCTGTCCTAAGAAAACCTTTGGAAGAGGCTCTGATGTGTCTGATTCAGACTGTCTCATGGTTCACAGGAGCTGTTGTTTCACACCAGACTTGAAACTATTCTCTCTCTCTCTCTTTATATTATATATTTGCCCATTGTATATTACAACATATATTTGGATGTTGTTGCATCCTGTTACAGCAAACCATCTCCTTTTTGTTTTCCATGAAGCTCATCTCAGCTAATGACATTATTAATATTGTTAGTAGCTGTGTGCTGCTGTGTGTGTCTGCTGCTTTCCCCTCACACCCACTGTTTCCTGCTACACTCTCATGGGTTATTTCTCTTCTCCCATCTCACACTCAGCTCCAAGTTGCTTCAACTACAAATGCATTCTGTTTGGCTATGAGATACTCAAGCGTAGTGTTTGGTGGGGCTCACTGTAGGGTGGACTCCAGAGGTGGACTCCATGCAGACTTGGACTTTTCTCTCTGATCACAGAAACGTTTGTGTTGTTGCATCAGGCTGCAGTAAAATGAGTTTCATAAATAAGCTAATACAACTGCCTCATAATAACAATTTACTACTCACAGTGCAACAATGTCTTGAGCTCAATTTACCCATTCACCAACAGAAAACAGCCAAAGCTGAGGCCGCTCTACAACAGTGTTGAGTACATCCCTATGCAGACTTTACTTGAATCACTGGAGTTTCTACACAGTTTGTGCCAACACGTCCTTTACTGAAGTCAGTGCTGTGAAAAAGTCCAGATCAGACTGGAGTCAGTTACTTCCACTAGAGTGTGGCACTAACCATTCATGGTCATGAACATGAATGTGTTTTCTGACCAGAGATCAGTTGTCTCTCTTCAACTGTGGCTTTGAACCCTTATAAATGACATGTAAGGTGGAGTCAGGTCAGTTTCTTGTCCATAGAGTCTGTGGCAGCTCTCTGTCTGCTCTGGTCTGTGGATTCACAGCAGGTGGGGTCTCAGTCCATCACAACATGATGGTTCATGATCAGGGACTAGAATGGTTTCTGGAGGCCGAAGGGGGGCGAACCCACGCTGCTCGGGCTGCGGAGGTTTGAGTCATAGGAGCTGGGAGTCATTCCCACAATGCCCTCTGTCTTGGGTGTCTCCTCACACAAGAAGTCATCCTCATCCTCTCTCGAGCCCTGACAGACACAGAGTGGACACATCACAGAACACAACGACACCAGGTGACCATCCCCTCATTTCTGCCCCATCACTTAAACTATTTTTATCTTTCATTTCCAACATGTTTATGTTCCAACACTGAATATATCTGTACATGTCAGTCATTCACTTCTGTGTTTTTTTCCCATGTTATCATAAATGTGTCCTTCATTTCACCTCAGAGAAAAGGGACTTAAAGGGACGCTGCAGCAGTTTCACAGAAATGAAAAGAATCATTGGTTGCAGCTTGTTTCTCTTTCAAATCCCTGATTTTCTATCAGTGCTGTATTGAACCACTGGATTCTCCTTTGTTCATCTTTGTGCCATCTCACCTGTTGGCCTGTTTTGGCAGGAAGGAGCTCCATGTCTGCCAGTTCCTCCCAGACCTGGTAGAGTGGCTCAATCAGCTGACCAGACCTGTGTGGACACATTAAAGATGAGATGAGATGACATTGTGGAGTTTTCATTCAGTCCAAAGACAAAGGAGACAATAGTTTCTAATGTTCCTCCAGGAAGGTTCGGGTGCAGGCAGCAGCCCAGGACCAGAGGACCCACTGAAACCACTTTATTCTCCATCACCAGTTTCTGCAGAAATTTCATGGCAGTGCACCAATCAGCATAAGCAACACTCTGACAGTTTTGGTGGTGCTCCCCTGCAATATTTCAAACTGATCCGCTGACAAAATTACTAGTTTTTTGTTGAAGCATTTTTGATAAATGATAAAAGTGAGCGCTGAGCTCGCTGACAAACGCATTGTATTCCCTGTGATTACATCATAATAGCAGTTAGACACTTTTAATGTGAAGTTGCAGCAGCAGGAAATGTTTGGTTTCCTAGCAGCAGACACTCAGTTCATAATTCAATTAAATTCAATTTTATTTGTATAGCGCCAAATCATAATATACATTATCTCAAGGCACTTTACAGGGTAAGGTCAAGACCTACAGAGAAAAACCCAACAGTTCCCACAAAGAGCAGCGCTTGGCGACAGGGGGGAGGAAAAACTCCCTTTTAACAGGAAGAAACCTCCAACAGAACCGGGCTCAGGGTGGGCGGCCGTCTGCCTCGACCGGTTGGGTTTAGGAGGAGATTAAAAAAAAGGGGGGGTGGGGAGGAGAGAGAGAGAGAGAGAGAGAGAGAGAGAGAGAGAGAGAGAGAGAGAGAGAGAGAGAGAGAGAGAGAGAGAGAGAGAGAGAGAGAGAGAGAGAGAGAGAGAAGCCCAGTGCATCATGGGAATCCCCCAGCAGTCTGGCTCTATAGCAGCATAGCTAAGGGATGGTTCAAGACATACCCGAGCCAGCCCTAACTATAAGCTTTACTAAACAGGACAGTTTTAAGCCTGATCTTAAAGGTAGAGAGGGTGTCTGCCTCCCGAACCCACACTGGGAGCTGGTTCCACAGGAGAGGAGCCTGATAGCTGAAGGCTCTGCCCCCATTCTACTCTTACAAACTCTGGGAACCACAAGTTGACCTGCATTTAGAGAGCGAAGTATCCTATTGGGAAAATAGGGAACTCTAAGCTCTCCAAGGTACGATGGTGCCTGACCATTAATGGCTTTGTAGGTGAGGAGGAGGATTTTAAATTCTATCCTGGATTTTACAGGGAGCCAATGCAGAGAAGCTAACACAGGAGAGATGTGATCTCGTTTCCTAGTTCCTGTCAGTACTCGTGCTGCAGCATTTTGGATCAATTGGAGGCTTTTTACTGAATTTTTGGGACATCCTGACAATAAAGAATTACAGTAGTCCAGTCTTGAGGTAACAAATGCATGAACTAGCTTTTCAGCTTCCTTTAGACACAGAATGGGCCTGATTTTTGCAATATTGCGCAGGTGGAAGAAGGCTGTTCTAGAGACTTGCTTTATATGTGAAGTAAAGGACAAGTCCTGGTCAAAAATGACACCAAGGTTTCTGACTGTAGCACTGGAGGCCAAGGTGATGTCATCCAGACTCAGTGAAAAGTATTGGTCCCAAGCACAGAACCTTGTGGAACTCCATGACTGACTGTAGTGTTGATAGAAGAGTCATTATTAACATGAACAACATGGAGTCTATCTGACAAATATGACTTAAACCAGTTTAGTGCGGTTCCTTTAATGCCGACCATATGCTCTAGTCTCTGTAATAGAATCTTATGATCAATGGTGTCAAATGCAGCACTAAGATCTAGCAGGACAAGTATAGAGACAAGTCCATTGTCTGAGGCTATGAGGAGATCATTGGTAACCTTAACCAGAGCTGTTTCTGTGCTATGATGGACTCTAAAACCTGACTGAAAATCTTCAAACAAACCATTCCTGTGCAAATAATCACATAACTGGTTTGCAACAACCTTCTCAAGGATTTTGGAAATAAAGGGGAGGTTGGATATAGGTCTATAATTGGCTAAAACATCAGGATCAAGAGTAGGCTTTTTAAGTAGAGGTTTAATTACTGCAACTTTAAAAGCCTGCGGTACATAACCAGTTGATAAAGATAAGTTAATCAGACTTGATATAGAGGTGTCGATTAAAGGAAAAACTTCTTTGAACAACCTTGTTGGAACGGGGTCTAGAAGACAAGTCGATGGTTTAGATGACAAAACTGTTGAAGTGAGCTCAGAGAGATGTACAGGAGAGAAACAGTCAAAATATAAACCAGTTACAGTGGACTCTGAGGCTGCTGAACTGGACAGTACATCTGAGCCGGCTGTGGGGAGGAGATGGTGAATTTTTTCTCTAACAGAGACAATTTTATTTGTAAAGAAGCTCATAAAGTCATTACAACTGAGGGCTAAAGGTATAGATGAATCAACAGAGCTGTGGCTGTCTGTCAGCCTGGCTACAGTGCTGAACAGAAACCTGGGATTATTCTTGTTTTCTTCTATCAATGATGAATAATAGGATGTTCTAGCTTTACGGAGGCTTTTTTTATACGCCAATAGGCTGTCTTTCCAAGCCTTTAGAGATTCTTCCAGGTTAGAAGAACACCACCTTCTTTCTAGCTTCATAATACTGTATATACTGTATATACTGTATATATAAATATTGGTATACTTTCATCAGTGGGCCCAGTGTGTTACCTCCCACAGTGATGCATAGTGACTTAATTTAAAGAAAAACGCCACTTTAAAGCAGGAATGCAGGTAAATCACTGATCTATGGATCAGGTTGAGATATTCTTGCAGTATCTGTTGTCCCCAGATGCTTCATACTGTCTGAAGTTTCTCCTTCAGCTCATTAAACCCTGCAGCAACTGAAGGCAGCACAACACGTTGATATGATCTGACAAGTGGTCAAAGGGTGCTGACAGTAATGATGTCACAGGAGAAAAGTCAGAGTGCTACACAAAAACATTTCATGACAGAATAATGAAGAGAGCTACGCTGACCTCTTGAGTAGGTAGGGGTCGAAGGGGAAGAAGCTGTCCAGCGGGTTGGTGTTGGTGATCACACAGTCTCCTCCTGCAGAGCTGCGGACCACCGGCAGCACGTGGCGGTTGTTCCTCTCGATGATGGTGTAGCAGAACACCACCTGATACTTTCTGCAACAACATTTGATGACTCAGTTCTCTCTCACACTGTAAAGCGGTGCCACACTGCCCTCTGTCAGCCAGTGAGCACTGAAGCCTGTAGTGTGTTTGTTGTGACATTTGTTTACAGCAGAGTTCATGTGAGAGATTTTTCTTCATGTCATCTGGCAGTTGAAAATGGCAACTAGAGGCAGTAACAAGTGCTGTTAGCATCGGGGTAAAATAGTGTTGATACAGAAATAACATTTAATGTAAATATTGTACTTTTTACTTTACTACATTACTCTGACAGCAGAAGTACAACTGTATATCCAAAAGCATGATAAGTTCATAAAATACAACACATTGTCAGGATGAAAGTGTGTGTTTCCCAATATTTTTTACTTGTGATCTCTGCAAAACAAGCTGTCTGCCTGGGGCCCCTTGTCTTCAGTAACTGTTCAGGGCCCAAAGAGGGAGAGGAAATAAATATCTCACAAAACAGGAAAGATTAGAGAAAAGTCTAAAATATGACCACGGACTGTAACAGAACTTTCTCCTCTCTCATGAATCATCTCACGACCCCTCAGATTTATCTGGTTGACCCTTTGGAGGGGCACGGCCCCTAGGCTGGCAGTCACCTGACTGAACTAGCAAACTGTATAAAAAGTAGTGAAAACCAGCTCCAGCTCAGGCAGCTACAACAGTAAACTGTGGCTGAGGCATTAATGTATCAGTATTAATAATGTCATAGAGAGATAATGTTGTCAGTCACTGGGAGAGTGTGTGTGTACCTGGTGATGGCAGCAAACATGTTAGTGACTGAAGGCAGGCAGACTTTGAGGGGGTTCAGCTGACACATCACCACCCGCTCCAGGTTCAGACTCTGCAGGTACTCCAGGCCTGACACGCACACACGCGCACGCACGCGCGCGCGCACACACACACACACACACACACACACACACACACACACACACACACACACACACACACACACACACACACACACACACACACACACGTTATTATTTGCTATGGATTTGCTGCCATGTGTTCCGGTCCAGAGGTGTGTGTCGTACCTTTCTTCATGTTGCCCTCCAGCATGGCTCTGTGCCTGAAGATCAGAGTGTAGAAGACGGCCTGGCAGGCTGAGTAGAAGGGCCCGTGCAGGCTGATGTCACAGCAGGCCTGTCTGCCACTGCTGTCCTGACTGTCAATGTAGCCATGGATCCAGGAGAGCAGCAGGTCCAGACAGGCCCGCACAGTGCTGTAAGGGGACAGAGGGAGGGGGGAAACTGGATTAGAACAGCAGCTCATGGACATTTGGACAAGGAAGAATAAACTACTTGCTTTGGCTTTCAGAGGCCTTTATGCAGTAACTACGGCTGAACTCACGGGACAGGGATGAACTTGGCTCGGGCCAGAAAGCTTCCCAGGAATCCAGCAGTAGCCTGGCGGAGGACAGCAGGCTGAGAGGGGCTCTGCAGGATCCTCCATAGGTGATCCAGGAAGGCCTCTGCCAGGGCCTGAGGAGAGACAGCAGGAAATATAAAACATGAAGGGCCCCAGAAATGTTTCATCCAAATGAACCATCTCGCTTCTCCACTGTCTCTGACGGGTCATTTTCAATTATTTCCTGTGACTGTGTCATGTGGGTTTCTCCACCTCCCCACCCCTTTAGGAGACCAGTGGCAGGTCTGAGTCTATTCATCCCATTCATTCGAATGAGAGAAGTGAACGTGATCAGAGATTATGACCGATTCTTTCACCCCATAGTCATAGTCAGAAAATGTACCTTTCCTGACCTGTCTCTGTCTGAGCAACACTCTCACACGACCTTGCAACACAGATCTCTTCTCTCTGTGGGTCTGCTCTGGTTTCACTGGTGCAGATGTTGCTTTCCCACCACTGAAGTTTAGAGCAACTTATGAATTATAAGTTAAAATAAAACTTGTGTTTCTTTGCTTAATACTATTATTACTGTTATCATCTCACTGTTTTTGGAGGGAGAACAGAGAGTGATATTAGACTGATATGATCTTGATCAGACATTAAGCTAGCAGATAAAAACAAGCAGCAAAATCAGGCACAAATTCAAACTGTATCTATTATAATGTTGTTATGTTTTGACATTAACAAGCTATCATGGCCATGCCCACTTAGGAGACAGGAAGTGTATAACATTTCATACTAGTGGAGCTGCCTGTAATACGTTATCATCTGTATAGAGTATCTTTGCTAAAGCCGAAGTCCTGTCCTTGACTCAGCTCCTACTGTACTGAGATCAGTTATGATATTGCACACATCATGTGCAGACGTGTGTGGAAACTACATCAGCAGTGTAGCTGTGAACGTAGCAATGTAATGTCTGTTCACTTTAGGCTGTTTGTCAGTAAATAAAAGCTACGACTCATCAAGACTGAAGTTCCCGAGTCTCTGAGCTTCAGCTACAGTCCAGATGATGAGCAACAACATTGAGGCGGGAAAATACAGGATTCTACATTATCATTGTGTCATTGTCAGTTAACGGTAAATATGTTGAAGATTAACATAGAAGTGATTTTTAGATATTTTTCCTCTTTACTGCACATTTGATCAGTTTAGTGTCAGTTCAGGAGCATAATCCTAAAACTGTGTACACAGTGTACTACATGTGAGTGTCTGTGTACACAGTGTACCACATGTGAGTGACACATCATTTATCTTCTTTTTCTTAAATGCACAGGAAAAGCAGTAGAGGTGATACAGCATTAGACACTTGACACTTGGTGGTGGGTGAATGTGATATATGGGGGTGGGGGCACTGTCATGAAACCAAAAATCTCTTTATACTTTTCTCCCTTTTGGCTATAGATGTTTTTCCTCAGAGAGAAAGTCTGGTGCTGTGTAAAGCAGATGTGTGGTACAGCAGTAGAATAAGATTTCATTCAGTTGAAAGCAGCATTAACTGACTTAATAACCCCAACAGTTATTTAAAGAATTATCACCTTGTTAAATCATTATGGTGAACATGTTCTAACTATTTCCGCACTCTGAAAACACACAGTAACATTATCCTTCATCTGCTGACAGGATGTCCAATATTCACGCTCCCATTGGCTGTGGTCTGGTCTCCCCCAGGTTGTGTGTCATGGGTTTATCAGAGCATTTTCACTGAATACAGCTGCTGCTGCTGGAGACCAGCCTGACCAGAGCAGAGTTCGCCATGAAAACAAAACAATGAGCTAAAAGAGGCTGATAGGTGCTGCAGAGCTGAGGGGAGGTGCAGAGTTGGAGATAATTCTCTGTGGGTTTGCCACTACAAGTCACACGTTTCACTTTACAGTCTTTGATCCACTCTTAATATAAGAATAGTGACTGGTGCAGCTCTGAGGGTGTTTGTGGGTTTTAAGGACAGTGATCCTGAACACACACACAAGAAAACCAAGGTGAGGTCCAGCTCGGTGCGGCTCATCCCGTGTCTCACTGCTGAGGAACAGACTGCTACATGTTGATGTTTCCCATCATTACACAGACAGTGTAGGAATACTGACCAGTCTGAAGCTGCAGAGGTAAAACAGTATGTACTGGACGTGACAGGAAGCGTGTGTTGGCAGGATGAGTTTGTCGAACACACTCAACAGATCTTTGTACAGTTCCTTAGTCCTGTCCACACGAAGAGAGCCTGAGAGAGAAAACAAAGCACTGATTATCACACACTTCATCACACAACCAAAAACATCCCCCGTCGAGGATACAAACACATCTAAGTAAACAAGTAAAAATGTCTCATGTGAAATTCTTTTAGCTCCTTTAGCTGCTTCCTGACTCTGATCAGTCTGATGTTGAGAAATGTGTAAAGGCTTCGTGATCTACCGCTGATATGGCAGATGTCCTTGATGTAAGCCATCATCACAGCCATGAGGACGTCCAGCCTTTCAGCCACTGGATGAGCCATCACAGTCGTCCGGGGGGGCTGATCTGCTGCCACATCCTCATCCTGAGACACACAGAGTGAAGGAAACTGAACAACTTCAGTAAAAATAAATCACTGTAACACAAAGACAGCAGCCTTTTCAGATTGTGTTTACACAGCCTCAGTTGTTGTTATCTATTGTGATATATTAATATTTTTGACTTTCTATATATTCTATTATTCTACAGTCATGTCCAGTCTATACACCAGATAAATGATATTTGATACCAGTTTTTTAGCTTTTTCTGTCTCACTTCCTTCTGTAGCTTCACTTCACACGTGATATTTCAGCTACTTTACACTTTACCTGTCTCACCTGTTAGATTCTCTGAATGTGTTAAAGAAACTGACAATTCCAGCTCCTTTTACCACAAACACTTCAACTTGAACTCATTCTTACACTCAAACTTCAACTCCTTTCAACACTTTTATTTCAACTTCTGTTCCAGCTGCAATTTAAAATACTTTTAGTCTTTCAACTCCTTATTTTCCTTCTATATTCAGTTTTTAGAGCCAAACAAACCCTCTTAAACCCAACCAGTCGAGGCAGAGTTATTTAGCTTATTGTGACACATTTTGTTCTTTTACATCTACTCGCTATTTTCCTGTGCTGTAAATAACAGATGCTTTATGTTTGATGTCAGCCAAGTTATTTTTATCTCAATAACCTGAACCTAAATATCATTTGCTGCTGTTTCAAAGTACAACGTGTTTCAAACACTGAACATTTCATTTCAGTCCTCCAGAGGAAAGAATTAAGTATATCGATCTACCAGAGGAAAGAGTTTGTTACCATGTCGAAGAGTCCCTCCTCAGTCTGCTCCTCTTCCCTCTGGTTCTGCCCTGCGTTCTCCTCTGCCTCCTCAATGTCTGACCGGGATGCACTCACCTGAAACACACCACACACACATTTACAGACTGGAGGAGACACACACACCTCACTATTCTCCTGTGGAAGTCATCATTTATTTGGACCAACTCAACAAGATTTACAGACTTGTAAAACATAACATAACATGTAGAACATGTAAAACCTACTGTATGAAGTCTAGGTCTGCGTGTCTGGGCTGAAACCACAGACACAGCAGTAATGTGGCGTGTTCATGTAAACAGTGATGTTATCAGTTCTGAATCTTTTTTTCATTTTGTATGATGATGAGTCTGCTGTGCTCAGACCTCTGACCTTGGTGGTCCTGGTGCATTAAGGCACAACATATTGATGACTTACCCTATTGTTAACTACTGTTTATTGCTGGTCTGCACATCAGTGTGTTAAAGGTTGTCTGTGTTTTTGTTGCTTCATGCTGCTGTATGTAAAAGAATAGTGTTGTTGTTGTGTTACTGTCCTGGTATTTTGCTGGTTTCATCTGCTTCGCACAGCCTGTGTTGTTGTTGATGTTGTTGATTAATGTGCATTGTTACTAAATAAACCAATAAATGAAATGAAAGGTACCGCTGCTTGGGTCAACCCCTCCCCCACTGCTGAAAAAAATCCTCAGGAAAACACTGTGGGGTGTCAACAAGACTCTATGCCCACTCTCCACAGAGTCCCTATTCTTTCAAAATAAAATATAAAACTGTGACTTTCACCTTCCTACTCCATAAAGCACTGGATCAGCTGTTTGAATTATTTACAGGTGAACCACTCACGTCCAGTTTGAGCATCTTTCCAATGATCACCTCCAGCACATCTCGTCGGATGGACGGGATGTACACCGTCACCCTCAGGAGGTTGTGGACGTAACACTCCTGAAGAGAACAACAAGCTGTCAATCACCCAAACGCCACGACACCAGCAGACGCTAACTGTGTGTGACACAATGAGTTCAGACACAAAACAATGTTCATCACACAATATCTGGCAATATTCATGTACACATACTGAGTGTCAGGCTGCAGCAGCAAAGCAAGTTTGTCATGGAGGAAGAGGATGCATTTGTGACATAGTGAAGTGAGAGAGGTGTCATTTTACCACCTCCGCAGCCTGATCAGTGTTATATTGATCATTGCCAACCACAGATAAAACTGATCAGATTCCACTCGCTCTATCTAATAACAGCAGCACCTCTTTGCTGCCTCTCCACAGGCCAACACTTTCCTGAGGTCACCATAGTTTCTAGCTGATGAGGTCTCGATGGTCGTGTGTCAGATCTGACAGCCTGTGTGATCTGCAGCGTCATTCATGTGTCTCTTACCAGGGTTCTGGAGGATTTCTGTATGAAGGGGAAGTTCTCCTGCAGAATGGGCATCAGAAAGCGACTTGTGCTGAAGGAAGAAGGCATACAATACACAGAAATGACAAACTTTATAGCAGTGTTTGTGAAGATCTGATGAAGATCATAGGACTGTGTGAGGATGGGTAACCAGAGGTGAGATTACACATGGCAGCACCCATCTGCTGGAACACTGTATTCCTGTGGATTTAGCAGACTCAGCTTTTTCTTCTCCTAATATCAAGACTGAAAAAGTTCACCCATTAAAGCGTGGAATTTATTGACAAGTGCTTCAAACTCATGAAGAAGCATGAATGTGACATCGTGTGTGCCACTGACACAGATGACCTGCTCACTACTGACACTGAGCAGAGCGACCTTGAATCAGTAAACAGGAAACTTAACTCCATTCTTGAGCCATTACATTGAGAACTGCAACAGGTTCTCACTAGTCTAGAACACAGTCAGGATGAAATTCTGACTCTTTAGAAACAACAACACGATCCCCCAACCCACCATCAAAATGCTGACTGCTCACATGTACAGGTTAGTCTAAGAAAATATATTTGATATTCAATGTAGAAGCAAGAGCATAATCCCTGAAAATCAACAGGAGAACCCAGAGAATGTGATCTGCATTCACACACACTGCACTGAAACTTTCACATGATGCAGTGCAGAAGATAATGTTTCACAGTGTCCACGTTCTCACAGCAGCCTCCGTCCCATTATAGCAAAATCTGAACATCTTAAACAAAAGGAAGTGATCAAAAGTAAAGGGAAAGAACTCAAAGGCACAAACTCTGAACTCACTGAACAGAGGAAGAAATGAGTGAAGTTTCTAATTATACAAAAGATACCAACTGTCATGGACAAACTTTACATCAATGGACAACTGCTCTGCCACCGCTCTGTCACTCCTTGGCTGATGTGATATCCGGTGTGGACAGCACAAACCTCCTCAAAGGATCTCACACTGCTGATATCACAGAGAGAAACTGGCAGAGCTACACATGAGGTGACTTACGATGGGACGTATCTGGCGATGAGCTGCAGCGCCTGGTGACTCTGATCGAAGTTTCTGGGGAGGTCTGAACAAACAGAAGGAAGAGTGGAGAGTTCATTCATGTGTATTTCACCAACAGATTGAGGATTAGGACGTAAACTGCTCTGCTTTATGTTCACACCTTCCAGCTCTCGCTGTTCTTCCCCACACTTCAGCAAGTAGCCACAACACCAACCACAGAAACAGACCACTTGATACAAGTGTTTTAGAAATTAGACAGATGGCACTTACTCTCATCTTCATCATCTGAATCAGAGATATCCACTCCTCCTTCACAGATGGTCACTCTCTCTGAAAACAAACAAAGTGATGTAACAGAGGGCCACTGTTCACCCTTTGCCTGATGTAAACACATGCAAAACAATGAGACGAGTCAACAGACTGAGTTTAGAATTTAATTTATGACACACTGGACTATTTTACCACCAGTCAGGGGAACATACTGGGAGTGAAATGGGAGACCACCATCTTCAGGCAGGCACACAGGTAGACAGTCTGCGCTGAGACCAGGTTACTGAGAAAGGCCATGTACTCCTCCACCACAGCCTGGCTCCGACCCACCCATGGAAGCCTCTAGAGAAACACACACACAGAGGGAAGAGTTTCATCGTGTGAACACAATCAAATTATAACTTCGACTTTTGGCAATGATTCCAAAGGTCATATGTTACATTCATATCTGCGTTTGTGCTATTTAAACTTCTGATGGAGGTCAGGATGAATGACAGTCGGTGGGACTCTCTAATGTCTGCCTGAGGGGAGAAGCTTGTACTCTGAGTGGAGAATGTGTGTTGCATCAGACAGAACTTTGCATGTTTAATGGCCGACTGTTCATTTCACAATAATTTTCTGCTGATCAACTAATCATTGCAGTTGTAAAAAAACACTATACTAACATTAAACACAATATTCCTTCTAAAATCTGATTTCAGGGCGCCCACAGTATTAATTTGGTCAGAGACTGAAGAAACCCCCCCACTCCGACACCGCACATATTTTGCTCAGTGGACTCATAATATACCACTATAATATCAATCTACCAATTATTTTATTACTTATACGATTAAGCATCTGGTCTATGACATCAGAAAATTGTGAAAAATGTCCTTCACTGTTTCCTAGAGCCCAGCCTGATGTCCTCATGTTGCTTGATTTATCTGTCTTGTCATAAACCTACAGCGATTCAGATCAGTACAATGCAAAGCAAAGGAAAGCAGTTCAGTATGACACTGAAAAAGTTGGAACCAGGAAACTGTTTGACATTTTCGCTTGAAATAATAAAAAACCAAACTTAAGCCAAAAAAATGACTTAAGAAACAGTTTCTGATCAATCGATTAATTGTTTCAGCTCTAAACATGGTACAAGTCTCACAGAGGTTATCCCACCACTCTACACTCACCAAGATGGTGTAGATGAGCTGTTCCTGGTCTTTGGTCAGCTGAGTCACACAACTCCGAAATTCCTGCAGCCAGCTGATGATCTGGGCATCCTGTCAGAGGAGAGGCAAACACAGCTACGTAACATGACGTAGTGACATCACGGATCCCAGGTCACCTCAAACACACTGATGCTCTGCTCTACCTTTATCTCAGGATCAGCCAGCTGATGCGTCAGCAGTTCATAATCACTGGAGTCTCCCTTCGAACGAGAAAAGAAGCAGGCAATCAGACAGGAAAGCTTCCGAGCGCTTGACGTTTTCCATGTTTTTAAAGCAACAAAGAGCTTTGTGTTCACATGCTGCTGGGAGTGACCGAGCAGCAGCTGAACTGTCTAAAACTTTATTTCACATGGTTACGGCTAAAAACAGACTAACACGACGTCAGCACTCACCTGTTTGTGTTTCGCTAACGTTTCCGCAACACTCCCCCCGAACCTGACCGTCTTCACGGGAGGACTGTTCAGAAAGTCCCGGCCGTCTACCTCCATGTTCACTGTCCCTAATGCAAAACAGTAACGCTTGTTTTGGCTAAGCTAACGTTAGCTATCCTTCGGCTAAAAGATCCAGCTGAACCAGAAGAGACGAACTGGTTTCATTATCCTATATCTGTACTCACAGCTGAATGTTCAGAGATTTTTTGACGGTAAAGTCCAAACTACGCTGTAAACAACTAGGCACGTGTGAACTGTCTTCGCAAAAGGAAGAGAGCTGTGTATTTACGGAAGTGAATACAGGACGCCGGTGTCGCATTCAAAATGTTCCCAACGCCTCGCCTCAACTCACAGGGTTATGGGTTCCGGTTGGCCTTCGGTTGATACTAATCTCAGAGGAAATGTTTGCACCGAGTATCTCCTACAGAGCAAAACAGAGTAAAAACCAGGGCGGATCTACCAAAAATAAGTAAAAAAAACCCCAAAACTAACAGGCCACCATAACAATTATAGCAAAACAAAAGTTAAGATATGATACTCTCGCTACAATAAAAACAGAATGACAACTGTGATGAATGTGCAAAATATACTGTATAATCGACGTTGTGCACTAAAGCTATAGTAACTATAAATTAAGTCACCAGGGGTCGATGATAACAAGGTGGGGGTACTTTTACTTGAGTTTTTTGGCAACTTCTGACTTATTGTACTTTTGACTTGACTTCATTTCTCTGCAGTGCTAGTTACTTTGAAGCAAATCTTGTACTCAGAGGAATAAAATTTATTTTATTTTGAAAATGTGATAGAGAATACACTGTGTTCATCACAGGAGAAAAAACAGTCACAGCAAACCCCGACGCTGTCAGTCATGTTGTGCTGCATATTTGAAAAGCTCAGTTTGAACTTGTGTCCTAACGATATTATGTAAGATAAAGATTTGACAGATTCTTCACCAGAACACCACGGCCTTATCTTAAGTCCATGTTTGAAATTTTAGAAATAAAGAAAGATTCCTTTTGTTTTAAATGTTTGCTGTGTTTACCACGACCACACTTTATCACTGCCTAAAAAATCGGAAAATAAGAGTGGCTGTCCATTTGCTGATTCACTTGTGCTTTTTAATGGCTATTTCTATTAACTTTGAAGCATATTCTACAAGCTTTTTATTCAACAGATTATTCAAGTAGGTAAATGTAAATGTGGAACAATACAACAATGCATTTACATCAAAAATGTAGTTTTGAATACTAAAGTATTTTTAAAAACAAGTATTCCATTACTTTAACTCAAGTGAAAAATTTGACTAAACAATGTTCACTTGTATAGGAGTAATATTTGACTGGGAGTATCTGTGCTTTGACTCAAGTAATGGAGCTGTGTACCGCTGTAAGTCCGCATAGTTGCAGGGCTAACACAACCACTAAAATAAGATGAAATAAGCCAAAAAAAAACAGTAAAACAAATAATATAATAATACGCAATCAAATATAAACCGTAAGAGAATCGACGAACAGTTGTGCAGGTAATTAGGACTTCGTGATGTCACAGGGTGTAGTGTGTGTGTGTGTGTGTGCGTGTGTCACAGACGGACGCTGATTGCAGCGGCGAGCCCAACCCACCTCCAACCAGGTGATCGAGAAAATGCGAGCCAGGTGTGCGGGGAGAGGCGCAAACAGGAGCGGCGCGGAGCAGACGGTGCGAGGAAAGAGCGCAGAGCCCGAACCGGCCTATGGCCGGAGCGACTGGACCCGAGCAGACGAGAAGAGTCTCAGTAGCTGGACCACACCAGGAAGGAGCAGCAGCAGAGAGACCATGGACGTCCGGCTGCTACAGAGAGGGAGACATGCTACGTGGGAAAGTGGAGGGGTGAATGCACGCTTCGCCCTCCTCCAGTTAAGTCTCCCTCTTTATTCATTCTGTAGTCTACCGCTGACTATGCTCAAACTCACCGAACGGCTGGTTGTGTCAGAAGAGTTTATTTACTGAACGGGAACAAAAAGGGGAGGGCCACTAGGGATTTGCATGTTTATTTTGGGTGTATTTTATTGGTGATTTTTCTCACTAATTTGCCTAAGTTTGTGTGATTTCTTTCCATTGATTTTTGCTTAACTTGTTTAGTGTATATAATTTTTAGTGTGGGTAAATATTTCTAGTATTTTGTTTACTTCACTAGTTGGCCACCCAAAGCAGCTTAAATTAGTCCATTCGGAAAACGCATCTGAAGACGAATGAGTGGGGACTGAAGGGTCTGCTGATTTGGGTCCTCTCTCTCTGTTTCCCCCCTGTACCTGCTGGAGCCAGACGCTGCATGTGGCAGTGGACACCAGGCCTCCAGGAGTAGCGATCACTCCACAGATTGGACTTTTAGGCACCTTGTACATTGGACCCTGGGATATTGTTGGGACGCTCTGGACTGGTTTTGTTTATTCTGGTCTTACATTATTGTTTGTTTATTTTTAAAAAAAATAGTAATTAAGGTTCCCTTAACTTTTCACACACCCTCACGGGTGTGACAGTTACCTGAGTTTCTGATGGGAGGTGATCAGGTGCTGAATAGGTCTGGAGACTAAGGATCTTCTGAGTCTGTCTGTTGAGTAGCTATGACAGTGGACTGCCACTGAACCTGCTCCTCTGGCTCATAATTGTGCTGTGAATTGTGCAGCTGGCATTGTCATGTCAAGTCAATTGTATTTATATATCGCCATATAGAACAGGTTTAGACCATACTCTTTAATAATGACAATAATAGTAATAATAAGGCTAAAATAAATAATTGTATCAGTGGGTGTTGAGCTGGATCATGGGGCAGGTGGTTTGTAGTGACAGATCCAGACTCTACAGCCCTAGAGGCAGAAATACCTGCAGAAAGTGACAGGAGAAGAGAGACTAGAACTAACTACAGTTTTCTAGAGCCAGCCCTAAGTATGAGCTTCATCAATGAGGAAAATTGTAAGGCTACCCTTAAATGAAGAGAGGGTGTCTGCCTCACAGACCCAAACTGGGACCTGGTTCCACAGGAGAGGAGCCTGACAGCTGAAGGCTCTGCCTTCTTCTCTCATTCTCCTCAGAATTTTTACCCTGAAATTACTAGTGGCTTTGCTGATGTGGGGTTTGGCCCAAATCTGGAGCAGATTAAAGAATAATTGAGGAAATATTTGAATGACTCTTATGTATTAAGGGGTTTAATTTGATCTCTGAGTGGTTTTAGGGGTTTTTAAGGGGTTAAAAAAAATCACCAAATAGCACAAAAGCCATCCCTGAAAAATTAATGTCATATTAAATTATTAAAACCCCTTAAACCTCGTAGAGAATCCATAAAAACCTATATTAGTATAAATATACTTTTTTTTTTTTTTTTTTTTTTTTTTTAAAATACCTCAAAATCAGATGGACAAACATCCCAAAGAGACAGGAGAAACTGAAGCTGTCTAAGTTTGATTTCATGTGAATGAAGTGGTGTTTTTCTGTGATAGGACAGAGCCTGAGGATACACTAGCTGATGGGAGATTAAACTTCTGTCACCATGGCAACCTCAGAGTAGGTATTGCCACATATATAGGATGGGAAGTTGCAAAACTCTGCATAGTTCTAATCAGAAAAGCTGTACAGGACACAGCCTGTTAAACTTAACCCTTTACAGCCTTTACAAATATCTCAACAATGGTCAGATGGTTAATTTCTACCCCTCGGGATGAATTGTAATCACTTTGTTGATCCTCTGACTTCATCTGACACAAAGGTTTTCAAAGTTTGACACTGTGGGTGTTTCCCTCCCCTTCCCCTCTCCCCCTAATTGTGCTTCTGAACACCCCTGTCTGTCTAATGACTGACATGAATGATAATGCACTATGAAAAAAGTAATAAATTATTGAATATTAATGGATTTTGTCAGTTCTGTGAATTCACCCTTTAATCTGTGGTTTATAATCAGCTTCTTCTCTGAGAAGCTCCTAATCAGTTGATTAATGAGGAGATAAAAGAGAAAACATGACGTGTGGTCAACAGAGGAGGAGAGGACAAGTCCAGCAGTCAGAGAAGAGAGGGAGACGGAGACAGACGTGTACCTGGACATGGATCACCTGCTGATGGTGCTGATGCTGTGGAGCTCAGGTAGGACTCACCTTTAATGATGGATGTGAGAGAGGTTCAGAACCACAGAGGAAAAACACAAAACTTTAACAGTAAAACACAATGATACAAGACTTTGGTTCGGTCACTGTCACATGAGAATGTTTTTTTCTTTAATTTGATGATTTTGACTTTTTTCAAACAAGTTGAATTTTGATCATCAACCATGATTTAGGCAAACTTCAACTCCGACTTTACTATTAATTACAGCCCTGGTCAGAATTATTGGCACCCATGAATTTCATTACATAACTCAGAATATCTATCTATAATAAAAACATATAACAGGTTTATACTTAGTCTTGTTTGTCTAAATCTAGTGACAAAAAAGCCTGTAAACACTCCCTAATAAAACCTGCTAGCACAAATTAATTTTGAAAGAGCAACAGTCAATGGGAAAAAAAACCTAACTCAGTCACATGGCATTCAGCTGACCTATGAGGACATATGATCAGTCAGGGACGTTTGAGATCATTGGACTGGTCACACTGCCAAAAATAGAAACACTGAAAGCACCCTGTACATAAACGGTGGAAGATAAAACAAAGACCAGATATATAGAGCTAAGCATGGAGGATTTCTGGGGACTGAAGTTGGTTGCTTTGATGGATGTAATGGTTATTAATTTTATTTTATTTTTCTTTCATTTGGTTGGATGTTTTTTTTTTTTTTTTGTTTCTGCTTTTCTTCTCAGGACTCCGTGCTGAAGGGAACCACAACTCTACAGGTAAACACAGAACATAGAGGCAAACAAAGGTGGCAGATGCATGATTCAATAAAGTGTCTGACTTTGACTCTGGAGACTATTGTTCACATCCTGTTTCCTACCTAGTCAAGGATTTATTTTTGACCCAAACCACCATATTTCTCCATCCTTAACTTTAAAGGAGCAATGTGTAAGAATTGGCCAACTGTTGAATTCATACTCCAGACAAACAGGGGGCAGCACATTACCAGAGAGTTGCAGTGTCAACAAAATGCAAGCAAAAGTGAAAAGTCAAAATGTAGCAAGGTCAAATGTTCAGTTTGTGTTGTCATTAGCTTTTGAATTGAATGATCCAAACAAGGTCAGTATATCTGCTTTGCTTGCTTCATAACATTGCCTCAATTTGGTAGATAGCTAGAGGGCAAGCTAATTGAGCTAGTCAAGTACAGCTATTCCAACTGGTCTGAACCTAGTATCAACAAACCCCGTAACGTAACAAACATATCAACTTTGTCAGTAACATTATACAATTAGCTTCCTTTATAAGCTATCTCAACATAGCCAACACAGGCATTAACAGTGGTTTACTGATTTAGAAGAAACATTGTGAGTCTAACTCACTATTGCCTATGAGACACAAAGTGACATAACTGTGAAAATACAGCAGAAAACATTTTTAAGAAAGGACAATTAAAAGAGCCGCCACCACCACACCAAGATTGTGACATCAAGTGAAGAGGAGATATACAGTAGAGTTGTCATATGCAGAGGAATGGAAACAGATGCCAGGTTGCCAATGACAGACACTGATGACCGCATTTCAGGAAGAAAAGTATGGGGCCCAGGGCTGAACCATGGAGCACACCACCAGAAATATTTACTGTTTCTGAACAGAACTTTGAGGGAAACAAAGACCTCTGTTTCAAGCCTATAAGATGAAAAGATTGTTTTATCGACTGCTGCACTAAGGTCAAGAGGAACCAGCATCCAAATCTGTTCTGACATAATTCACCACTTTCATTGGAGCTGACTCTGTGTGGTATTTATCATGAAAGCCAAATTGAAAATGTTCATCACAATGGAAGTAACAAGCATCTTATACCTGTATGAAATCCTTTATTATTACTGGACATCACAAGGACAACAGCAGGACTACAATAAAACTGAGATGGTGATAAATGAGTGTTGATATCATTATAATTACAATCAGTATAACATTATAATAACAATGCTGAGTAACACTGTAGATCACAGCTTTTAAATGAATGGGTTAATATTTTGTACATGCAGGGCACCAATGAAATACTTACTACATATAGATAGAAGGAAAAAAACTACAGTGAATAAGGAGATGCTAATTTTTATTTAGGGAGACCTACAAATAAATGACACTACAGTAAGTTTTTAAATGATCAGCAGATATGAAGTTATTACAGGGAGAATACAGGGACCAACAGGCTAAGCTAATATGTACTTTCTACCTCTGTGGTGTTTTACACTCATCAGATGGATCTGACATCAGATCTCAAAAATACATCACTGGTCCCCAGAATTTCAGCACCATTTTCAAAACATGATTTCAAAACCTAATTGAAAAGGTTCAAAGGTGCACCCATTCCCCCAGACTTAACATGATGCTTTTTCCACAACAACATATATCAAAACTTGTGTGTAAATAACAACAGAACTCTGTATTTTTCTTAACTGTCATTTTCCAAACCAGTTTTTAGAAATATTTCAAAGGTTTAAAAATATTCTAATTAGGTAATTTAATTACCACATTTTATACATTTTCCTTGAGAAGAACACAGTTTTTACACTCTTATTCCCATACTCCCTTGCTCTAACATAGAGACACTCTATTGAGTCCCTGCATATGTTCTAAATAGTTACACTGTAATTTGTAGGCTGGAATTTTAAGTGTTACGCATTGTTAATTATTGTAACAATGGAGGCAGCTCACTACAGAAGTTGTCCCTCTGTAATTGAATGTCTCTTACTGCAATGCATTGTGGGAGTTGTAGTTGGCTTCTCTCCTTACGGTTTTACATCCACAGGCTTCTTATATCTACTTTTTTTAAAAATAAAAAACATATGTTCAAACATATTTTTTAGAAACTGCATCAGCTCTCCCAACTTAACAACCCTATCTTTTGATGTCTCTTTACTGTCATGCAGAAAAGGCTCTGTACAACATCAACCATGAGAACTTTAAACCCCATGTGAGAATGCGAGGAGACTCCCAAAAAATTGCCTTCCTGATTGCCAGAAGACAGTCCTGGGGCGACATAAACTTCCCCTCACAAAAACCGAAAGACAATGGCATTGAGATCTACGCTATTGGTGATTGACTTTGTCAGTTTGAATAGTGAGAAAGCAGCACAGCCTCAGAAAAGTTGACGTGAAGATGAGCTCTGACAGCTCTGAAACTACAACACTTTACATTAAAAAAATGAAGTGACATTAATATGAATTGAACATGTTACTTCCAGTTTGTCACAATGAAAACTTTAGCTAGCTAGCCACATGAGGTAAGCTACCTGTGAGGTATATATCACATTTGTAATTTGTATCAGTCAATATCTTCATTTTATGAAAATCAAGTGAAGCATGGTTCAGGTCTTTAAAAACTGATTTTAACTGTGGACTTAGTGAACTAAAACCAGACTACTGCCATGAAGAGAGAACGTCAAGTTAAAAACATGAGATACGCAGCACAGTCAGCAGTAATGTAAAGGACATAATTTCTAATTCATGAGATAAAAATGTACAACCATCAGTATAGTTTGTTAAAGTTTAGTATAGGCATCAGGAAAACACAGTTTTATTACTTTGCCAGCCAAATAATTTTCTTTGTTTGGGTCTCATTGTTAAGTCATAGCACTAACATGGCACTTTTCTTTCAGGTGTGAAGGATGCCGCCACGTGTCAGCTGACTCTTGCTTCTCATCCCAAAAAATCTCACATGTCAAGGACTTCTCATTTCTCCCGGACATCGTCAACAAACTCACCATCAACCTCTGTAACATCTTTAATAGCTTAGGTAGGCAAACATTCCCACATCCATACATCCTGGTGTCAGAATTTGTCTCAAAATATCCAGGTTTTCAAAGCTATTTAACAATGTTTGGATTCTAACAGTTAGATATAAAGTTGTCTTATAACTGTGAAGAACTAAATATGTGTTTATTTACCAAAGATGGAAAATAATGTGATGGAGATGAGTTGGAATTTTTCAGTCATTCATGTGATTTCACTGCAAGAAATTTAAAACTCAATTCAATAGAAATTCATTCAATCTCATTAATTATACAGGGCAGACATCTCATGTCAAAATCTGCATTTCACTGTTTTCTATGTAAGTTCACACACCTGTGGCATTTTGACACACTAGGAAACACTACTATACTATTTCCCAGCATCAATACACATCACCTATCACGGACTGCCACATCCCAGCCACTGCACCATGACTATTGCTTCAGGCTGCACCAAGTGTCCAGTGTGTTAGTAAGTTACATTCATCAAATGACAGAAGTCAGATGCAGAAGTGTTCAAAAACTGCTGACAAGTCCTGACAACAACACAGAGTGCAGAGGACATCACCTCAGGGTCTCTTCAGACAGAAAGCAAAACACATTTTCACCTGATGCAACAACACTGCACAAACAGCCCAGGTGACAACTGTTAAGATGATGGTCCTTATTTTAATCACATCTGTGTGGGTGTCTACACCTGCTGTTTGGTTATGTGTGTCACATCCCTGATTAGGGGAATATATAACTTCAGTTAAAAAACACAGCAACTGCTCTGCTCTCATTTCAGTAAATTCAATGACCAACACACAGACCAAGAGCTCCCCCTAAAAGCTGTGAAACGGAAGTGACATCACCAACTAATTTCCTCTTTCTGATAGTAAAAAACATGAACATACATCATATTGCATAACATAACATAAGAGTAATTCAAGAGTACATTACTTTATACTTTGTATAGTACCCACAACATGTGCAGCAGGACAAAGTACAAAGGAACTGTTAAAGAGGAATAAGAATGCAATGATCCATAAATACAGTCTCAGCCAATCTTATCGATAGTCTCATCACTCTGAAACTTTAGCTGACAATCTCGAGCAGTGGGAAGAAGCAGACTTGATGGTCATCAGTGGTGCGTCTTCTTCCATGACAAAACCAGATGCGTTCTTGTTAAGTGCAGTTGTTTTCTGCGCAGATGGTGTCTGCTATTCCCTTCGGCTCCTGGTCATGATGCCACCACCATCTCAGGGCTACCAGACAACAAAACAAACTCAGTGTTACAATGTTAATCTCATACATGTTATAATATATTCAACAATATACTCCAGGGATCCCTTTCTCTGGCACAGCTGGAATGAGGTAACCCAGACAACATTCTTCTCAGCAATGTCCTCCTGAGAGATCCAGAGGCAGTCCCAAGCAAGATGATATATAATCCCTCCAGCATGTTCTGGTCCTACCTTGGGGTCTCTTACCAGGTGAACATGGGCTCCAAAGGGAGGTGGTAACCTAATGAGATGCCTGAACCACCTCATCCTTATGATACAAAAGAGCAGCAGCTGTAGTACAACCTCCCTCCAGATGTCCGAGCACCCCATGGAAATTCATTTTGGTTGCTTATATCCAGGATCTCATTCTTTCAGTCACTACCCAAAGCTCTTGACCACAGGTGAGAGTTGGAACATAGATTGATTGGTAAATTATAAGCTTTGCCTTCAGGCTCAGCTTCTTCTTCACCTCAACAGTCTGGTACAAAGCCCACATCACTGCTGATGCTGCACCAATTCACCTGATAACCTCATGCTCAGTCTTACCCTCACTCATACCAGCACCTCCACCAGGTGGTGATAAGCTGACAGCTCTGCCACTGTTCTCACCCAAGTGTACAAGACATACATCCACAGATCTGATGATAGGACCACAAAGTCGGTCATTGATCTTTGACCTAAGGTGGTCTGATACCAAGTACACTTATGGACCACCCCCTGCTTCACAGGCCTGGCTTCAACCATGCAAATGAACAAAAACTCAGACATTACTTTCAGAGAATGATGACTGTGGTGGTTAGCAGTAAGAGGAAAGTTAGTTTCTTTAAATGTTGATGTTAAAGTTGTATTTGTGAACCTTAAACCCCATATGTTAAAACTGCTATACGTCTTTTTGTTTGGAGCCAGAATGTGCATCTTACTTCAGTGGCTCTCTAACAAACCTCCCAAGCCCTCACAGTGGTAACAAGGGATAATGGATCTCATCCCTTTGGAAGCCATGAGCTTCTGGTTCAAGGACAAACCCTCTATGTTTATGAAACTTGGAGCCCCCAATTATACTGGTTCAGAGAGAGCACAGTCTTTACAGAGAGGTCTCTATGGACTGTGTGTGTGTGTTCTTCCTGTGAGGAATCTTCGTCTGCCAGGCCTCCGACACTACACACTGGGTCAGCTGCAGAGTTGTCAGCTGGAGCCCCTGTTAACTGATGTCTCATCCCCTGCCCAGTACATCTCCTGGTGCGGGGGCAGCAGCCTTTGGGAAGGTTTCCTCACCACCCCCTGTAGCTGCCTTTATTGGGGTGTTGACAACTAGAAACTGTCCCTCCTCCATAGCTACAATCAGTACCTGGACTTTTCAGCCTCTGCCCTGAGGTCTTTGATGCCCCTCTGCAGCTTTGCCTTGGTCAAACATGCTGCATGGAGAAGTTGGATTGCATATTTGCCCACAAAGCCTCTGCATCCAACTTTTATAGGGTGAATCAATACAGTCCAGCCTTCCTCTTTGCACTCTGCTGCCAGTTTGGATTACTTGAGCTGCTTGTGTATCACCTCCTCCCAAGGAATTGTAAGCTCAATAATGAGGAATTTCTTGGCAGCTGCAGACCACATCACAACATCTGGCCTCAGAGTTGTTTGCATGATCTCAAGAGGGAAGACTATTTGCTTGCCTAAGTCAACTAACATTCCCATGCCTTTCCACAAGTAAGCAGGGATGTCTATCCTGCTGCTGGTTTCGGTCAAATTTCTCCTGGCATGATAAAGGAAATGAGTGCTTGATGCTGACCTGCAGAGTTGTTTGCCAGCACTGTACACTTCTCTGACTGCTCTGCCGGCTTCCTCACCACCTGATTGAGTCACCATCTGGAACGTCCCTCCACCAGCACCACCTTGCACCCTGACAGGAGGTGTTGGAGGCCTTTGTTGCTGTTACTGTACAGTGATCACTTGTCATCACTCCTGAACCACTGGGAAAAGTTTTGGGGACATTGAAAGGTGTCATTACATGTCTTTATTAGAAAGCTTAGTCGTGCTTGCGGTGCTCGCCGGATGTCTGACCAGCTGATGCTTCTGCTTGTGGTGGCCTCCCAGCATGTCCATGTACCTTGCTGGCCCTGGGACACTGCCATGATGAAGTAGTACTCCTGCCTGCTCTGTGCAGTCACCTCCTCACCCCCCATAGTCTTTCTCTGCAGATAACCACTGTTATCTGTCATTATTATTGCTAACACCATTACCTATACAGCTACCCCCCCTCCTCCTAAACCCAATCGGTCGAGGCAGACGGCTGCCCACCCTGAGCCCGGTTCTGTTGGAGGTTTCTTCCTGTTAAAGGGAGTTTTTCCTCCCCCCTGTCACCAAGCGCTTGCTCTTTGTGGGAACTGTTGGGTTTTTCTCTGTAACAAAGTAAGGTCTTGACCTTGCCCTGTAAAGTGCCTTGAGATAATGTATATTATGATTTGGCGCTATACAAATAAAATGGAATTGAAATTGAATTTGTGGACTTGGACCAGAACTGTAGAGGCTCCTCCCCGACCTGTCCTTCCCCACTGTCTGCACCTTTCCCAGGACCTCTTTGTGCAGCAACCTGCTGATGGCTTGGTCAGCCTGTGTCTGTGCCCTCCACCTGCGCAGTGTGTAGACTAATACCTTTGCAAAGTCAGCTCTTTTACTACTTGTATCCAAGGCTGATGGATTCCAGCGCGAGCCACAATGTGTTCATGCTAAAGAGACCTGATTCAGAGAATTAGCTGGGGAGGCCCAACCACTTCCTGATGTATGTGTTGGAGATACCTTCCATCCTGCTGGCTACTGATGATGGAATCTTGCACACTTTCATTGATCACAATATGTGTTGGAAGAGTGTAAACTGATAGCAGTGCCTTATATTTTCCCAGGAGCTGTCTACTGTCAATTCTTGCTAGACCTTCGGCCAGCTGCTTCTGTGCCAGCTTCCCCATCTGTCTGTCGGAGAGCTTTACTGTGTACTCCCTCCTGAAGCTTCACATAGGTTGTTCTGCCAGTCTTGGAATTTCCTCTCCTCCTACACTGTGTTATCAATTCTCACTCCTAATCGATAGATACCATGACTTTGAAGGCTTTATTGCCATCCTTGCCCATGTCATCAGTTCATCGAGGTATTTGAGGAGCCTGTCCGTACACAGGGCTGTCTGTTGCTCCCAGATCATAGAAATATACTCCATGCATTCCGGGAAGCCTGAAAGTCCAGCCTTTTAGCAACTTATGTCAACATGCCCATTGTCCTTGAGGAAACTGGGTAATCTTCTCGCCAGCACTGAGAGAACTTTTCTTCCATGTTCAACATATGTAAACTATTTATGGCTCTACAACTGTGCAGTCATATATGGATTACCTAACAGCCACATTGGGGACAGAAGGGTCCCAAAAGGATCAGGGGCCCATGGGCCTGCGACTCTTCATGTTTCTTATTTGAAAGTCATAGAGCTCAGTTAGAAGACACAAAATGACCACAACAATATGCTGCTATTGACCACTATTGTTCCGTGGTCTGTTACCTGTCATTGGCCAGGGGCCCATTGTCTCACAATCCATCCATGTGTGCTTTGGTGAAAAGTCCAGGGCAGAAAAGGAGCCAGTGAAACTACGTAACCACCAAGATGGTGAGAAACAGTGTTTGACATGATGAGTCAGGTGTCAGCAGGATTATTCTGCTTCACCAGGACCACATCTGGTTAACTGCCTGTAAAGATGGTGAGTAACACTCACGAGTGACATTTTAACCAGGCAGAGGCATGAAGGAGAAAATAAGCAGTCTTCAGTTCATTCTGTCAAACCAACTTCATACACATGTTGTGTCTGTCCAGCATCATCAGTGTAGAGAGCAGATCAGATCACCTATTCTCTAAGAACTGAATCAAACAGCTTCATGTTAAAGTCTCTTCAGTCATTGAAGTTTCTGTTTAATGGCAGCTGTTGTACTCATGATGTCATGTGATGACTGAATGTGTTTCATCAGATCCAACAGTTTTGATCATTACACTGGTTGTCCTGCCGCTGAGTCTGCTGCTGATGATCGCTGTCGTGTATTTCATTCTCATGGTACTGAACACATCTCTGTTGACTAGAGGAGAAGAGAGAAGTGACGCACTAACTCACATCTGTGTGCTGCCATGTTTACCCAGACCACCAGCAGGCAGAAGCCAGACCCGCAGGAGACAATGGAGCTGGATTATTACAACCTCTGTGTTTTCAGAGCTGAAGGAGGACCAGCTGAAGAGGAAGGAATCCAGGCAGCAGAGTAGGACCACCAAGCTAATCTCACATCCAGATTTCTCAGCTGCCACACAGCTGTCCATCAGTTCAGTCAAGGGGCAGACATTTTCACAGAGATGTTCTCTTTAGAGTATCACTGAAATCCCTGCAGGAAAAACTACAGAGGGAGGAAATCATATTTGGTTTCATCACAGGGGAGGTTCTCAGGCTCCTGAGGGCTTGAAATGCCGCCTTCAGAGCCGGGGACGAGGTGGGCCTAAGGACAGCAAGGGCCAACCTGTCACGTGGCATCAGAAAGGCCAAGATATAGTACTCAAGGAGGATAGCCACCCACTTCAGCGACAGCAGAGACACTAGGAACCTGTGGCGGGGCATTCAGACCATCACGGACTACAAGCCCCCACTGCAGACCTGTGACAACTCCACCTCCCTGCTAAACCAGCTGAACGACTTCTTCGCTCGCTTTGAGGCAGACAACAGCACCCCGGCACAGAAGACCCCACCTCCTCCCGGCGACCAGGTGCTGACGCTTTCCCCTGACAGCGTGAGGAGATCCCTCAGAAGGACCAACGCACATAAAGCCCCGGGTCCTGACAACATTCCTGGATGTGTCCTTAAAGACTGTGCTGAGGAACTCACAGATGTCTTTACCGACATCTTCAACACCTCACTGAGCCAGGCTGTTGTCCCCACATGCCTCAAAGCCACCACCATCATCCCGGTCCCGAAGAAGTCGCCTCCCTCCTCTTTCAATGACTACCGCCCAGTTGCACTCACTCCCATCCTTATGAAGTGCTTCGAGCGGCTAGTCATGCAGCACATCAAGTCTGCCCTCCTCTCCTCCCTGGACCCTTTCCAGTTTGCATATCGGTCCAACCGCTCAACCGACGATGCCATCTCCACTGCCCCTCACTCAGCCCTCACACACCTGGAGACAAAAGACTCCTAAGTTAGAATGCTGTTCATCAACTTCAGCTCAGCATTCAACACAATCATCCCCCAACAGCTCATCCACAAACTGAACCAGCTGGGGCTGAATACCTCAATGTGCAACTGGCTGCTGGACTTCCTGACAGGTAGACTGCAGTCTGTACGGGCTGGCAGCAACACCTCCAGCACCATCACTCTGAACACGGGAGCCCCCCAAAGATGTGTGTTGAGCCCCCTCCTCTTCACTCTGCTGACCCACGACTGCACACCGAAGGAGAGCTCCAACATCTTTATCAAGTTTGTGGACGACACGACTGTGATAGGTCTCATCAACAACAACAACGAGACCACCTACAGGAAGGAGGTGAGCCGTCTGGCTGCGTGGTGCAATGACAACAATCTCTGTCTGAACATGGAGAAGACAAAGGAAATTGTTGTGGACTTCAGGAGAGTGCATACCCAGCACGCTCCTCTAACTATCGACGGTGCTGCAGTGGAGAGAGCGAGCAGCACCAAGTTCCTGGGTGTGCACATCTCTGAAGACCTTACTTAGAGCAAGAACACTGCATCACTGGCCAAGAAAGCCCAACAGCGCCTGTACTTCCTCCGTAAACTGAAAAGAGCCAGTGCCCCAGCTCCCATCATACACACCTTCTACAGGGGCACCATCAAGTCCATCCTGACCACTGTGTGGTACGGTGCCTGCACCGTGTCCTGCTGCAAGACCCTGCAGTGCATAGTGAGAGCAGCTGAGAAGATCATTGGTGCCTCTCTCCCCTCCATTCTGGATATTTACAACACCCGCCTCACCCGCAAAGCCCTCCGAATTGCAGGTGACCCCACCCAACCATCCCACTGCCTCTTCAGCCTGCTTCCATCAGGAAGACGACTGCGAAGTCTCCGGGCCAAAACCAGCAGGCTAAAGGACAGCTTCATCCACCAGGCTGTCAGGAGGCTCAACTCCCACTCCCCCCTCCACCGCACACACAACCCTCCCCACTGCACACATAACTCTCCCCTGCCCCCACCTCGGCATCTGACTCCACTTCCACCCCTACAGACTATCCACCTCTGCACCAGCCACTTTGTACCCCCACCTCTGCATCCGGCCACTATACTGCTATTGCACTATCACACTACCTCACCTTTAACTGCCATGTACTGTCATGATTATTTATGCACTGTATCACTGCACTATATCATTGCACTACAGGGCACTGTCCTTTTGTAAAAAGCTGTTTACATTACATTTATATTTTATATTTATATCTTTATATTTTATATTTTTTTATCTGCACCGTGGGTCCGAGAGGACTGAAATTTCAATTGTGCTGTATGTCCTGTATGTGTAGCATAACTGACAATAAAGCTGACTTTGACTTTGACTTTGATCTCTCCTGGGTTTTTAAAGCCCAGCATTGCTAGGAGATATAATACTGATTTACAGGTTCAGAGACTGAAAGTAAAGTGAGGATGCTTTCAAAGATAATTCTATTAATCACTTTCTTTAGCAATTCACTTCATCCAAAGAGTGAAGAGAAAAAACCTCAAGGTCAGAGTTTGGATCATCTTCAGGACTCCCTGACACACTGAAGCTGAAGGAGAGCAGAGAGGAGGTCTGATTGGACCGTTTATCACACACAAGTCACCTGATACATCTGCAAAACTGAAACTCAATTATGTGTAAATAGTTTTATTTTGCTAGTATTAACAGCTGTCCAGTTATTTAACACAGTTTACATTTTTTGGTCTTCACTGTCTTTTATACACGTTAGTGGTTGCTGTATAGCATCAAATCATAACATACGTTTACATATCTTTACAGTGTCGAGTCAAGACCTCACAGTATGACTGAGAGAAGATATGATGTGATGTATTTAAGATATGATGTAGGTGAGGAGGAGGATTTTAGTCCAATGCAGAGAGGTTAACACAGGAGAAATGTGATCTCATTTCCTAGTTCCTGTCAGTAGTCGTGCTGCAGCATTTTGGATCAGCTGGAGGCTTTTCACTGAGTTACTGGGGGATCCTGGTGATAAATAATTACAGTAGTCCAGGCTAGAGGTAACAGATGCATGGCCTATTTTTCCTGCATCTTGTAGAGACAGGATGTTTCTGATTTTGCAATGTTGTAGCAGATGTGTCCGAGTTTAGTAGCAGAGAATTGCAAGTGTTTATACATGCTTATATATACTTATATCAGAATCAGAATCAGAATCAGAATCAGTTTTATTGCCAAGTATGTTTTCACATACAAGGAATTTTTTCTGGTGATTGGTGCAATTGATCAGCAACAGTGGGGCTCTCTAGCCTTGTTGATGAGGCTAATAACAGACAGGAAGAAGCTGTTTTTGTGGCGAGAGGTTTTGGTCCTGAAGGACCGCAGCCTCCTGCCAGAGGGGAGTGTCTCAAAGAGTTTGTGTCCAGGGTGGGAGGAGTCAGCTACAATCTTCCCTGCACGCCTCAGAGTCCTTGAGGCGTACAGGTCCTGGAGGGACGGAAGATTGCAGCCAATCACCTTCTCAGCAGAGTGGATGATACGCTGCAGTCTGTTATTGTCCTTCTCCGTGGCAGCAGCGTACCAGATGGTGATGGAGGAGGTGAGGATGGACTCAATGATGGAGGTGTAGAAGTTCACCATCATAGTCCTTGGCAGGTTGAACTTCTTCAACTGCCTCAGGAAATACATCCTCTGCTGAGCTTTTTTGATGAGGGAGCTGATGTTTAGCTCCCATTTGAGATCCTGTGTGATGGTGGTTCCCAAGAAGCGGAAATGCTCCACGGTAGCCACGGGGGAGTCGCACAGGGTGATGGGCGTGGGTGGGGCTGGGCTCTTCCTGAAGTCCACTATCATTTCCACTGTCTTCAGAGCGTTTAGCTCTAGGTTGTTCTGCCTGCACCAGGTCACCAGACGCTCAGTCTCCCACCTGTAGGCAGACTCATCGCCATCAGAGATGAGTCCAATGAGAGTGGTGTCGTCTGCAAACTTCAGGAGCTTGACAGACTGAAGGGTGGAGGTGCAGGTGTTGGTGTACAGGGAGAAGAGCAGAGGAGAAAGAACGCAGCCTTGCGGGGATCCAGTGCTGATGGTCTGGGAGTCAGACACGTGCTTTCCTAGCTTCACGTGCTGCCTCCTGTCAGACAGGAAGTCGGTGATCCACCTGCAGGTGGAGTCAGGCACGCTCAGCTGGGAGAGCTTGTCCTGCAGCAGAGCCGGGATGATGGTGTTGAAGGCAGAGCTGAAGTCCGCAAACAGGATCCTGGCATAGGTCCCTGAGGAGTCCAGGTGCTGGAGGATGAAGTGGAGAGCCATGTTGACGGCGTCGTCTACAGACCTGTTGGCTCTGTAGGCGAACTGCAGGGGGTCCAGGAGTGGGTCAGTGATGGATTTGAGGTGGGACAGGACAAGGCGCTCAAATGATTTCATGACCACAGAGGTCAGGGCAATGGGTCTATAGTCATTTAGACCTGTGGGCCTTGGTTTTTTGGGGACAGGGATGATGGTGGAGGATTTGAAGCAGGCTGGCACGTGGCAGGTCTCCAGTGAGGTGTTGAAGATGTCCGTGAACACCGGAGACAGCTGATCAGCACAGTGCTTCAGGGATGATGGAGAGACAGAGTCAGGACCGGCTGCTTTGCGGGGGTTCTGCTTCTTAAAAAGCCTGTTGACATCTCTCTCCAGGATAGAGAGAGACGTTCAGGTATATAAGGTGAATAGTATCCATCCAAGCACAGAACCAAGTGGAACTCTGTCCTACTTTTGTGTACATGGAGGATTCATCACTAACGTGTATAAACTGAAATGAGTCAATAGAACAGAGTCTGTAATAGCCAGCCTCAGCAGCCTCAGAGTCCACTGTAACTGGTTTATATTTTGACTGTTTCTCTCCTGTACATCTCTCTGAGCTCACTTCAACAGTTTCGTCATCTAAACCATCGACTTGTGTTCTAGACCCCGTTCCAACAAGGCTGTTCAAAGAAGTTTTTCCTTTAATCGACACCTCTATATCAAGTCTGATTAACTTATCTTTATCAACTGGTTATGTACCGCAGGCTTTTAAAGTTGCAGTAATTAAACCTCTACTTTAAAAGCCTACTCTTGATCCTGATGTTTTAGCCAATTATAGACCTATATCCAACCTCCCCTTTATTTCCAAAATCCTTGAGAAGGTTGTTGCAAACCAGTTATGTGATTATTTGCACAGGAATGGTTTGTTTGAAGATTTTCAGTCAGGTTTTAGAGTCCATCATAGCACAGAAACAGCTCTGGTTAAGGTTACCAATGATCTCCTCATAGCCTCAGACAATGGACTTGTCTCTGTACTTGTCCTGCTAGATCTTAGTGCTGCATTTGACACCATCGATCATAAGATTTTATTACAGAGACTAGAACATATGGTCGGCATTAAAGGAACCGCACTAAACTGGTTTAAGTCATATCTGTCAGATAGACTCCAGTTTGTTCATGTTAATAATGACTCTTCTATCAACACTACAGTCAGTCATGGAGTTCCACAAGGTTCTGTGCTAGGACCAATAATTTTCACTCTATATATGCTTCCTCTAGGAAACATTATTAGGAGGCACCAGACAAATTTCCATTGTTATGCAGATGACACCCAGCTGTACTTATCCATGAAGCCAGGTGAGACTAACCAGGTAGCCAAGCTTCAGGTGTGTCTTAAGGACATAAAAACCTGGATGACCAGTAATTTCTTACTCTTAAATTCAGACAAAACTGAAGTTATTGTAATTGGCCCAAAACACCTCAGAGATACACTATGTGATAATATACTGACTCTGGATGACATCACCTTGGCCTCCAGTGCTACAGTCAGAAACCTTGGTGTCATGTTTGTCCAGGACTTGTCCTTTACTTCACATATAAAGCAAGTCTCTAGGACAGCCTTCTTCCACCTGCGCAATATTGCAAAAATCAGACCCATTCTGTGTCTAAAGGATGCTGAAAAGCTAGTTCATGCATTTGTTACCTCAAGACTGGACTACTGTAACTCTTTATTGTCAGGATGTCCCAAAAATTCAGTAAAAAGCCTCCAATTGATCCAAAACGCAGCAGCACGAGTACTGACAGGAACTAGGAAACGAGATCACATCTCTCCTGTGTTAGCTTCTCTGCATTGGCTCCCTGTAAAATCCAGGATAGAATTTAAAATCCTCCTCCTCACCTACAAAGCCATTAATGGTCAGGCACCATCGTACCTTGGAGAGCTTATAGTTCCCTATTTTCCCAGTAGGACACTTCGCTCTCTAAATGCAGGTCTACTTGTGGTTCCCAGAGTTTGTAAGAGCAGAATGGGGGGCAGAGCCTTCAGCTATCAGGCTCCTCTCCTGTGGAACCAGCTCCCAGTGTGGGTTCGGGAGGCAGACACCCTCTCTACCTTTAAGATCAGGCTTAAAACTGTCCTGTTTAGTAAAGCTTATAGTTAGGGCTGGCTCAGGTATGTCCTGACCCATCCCTTAGTTATGCTGCTATAGAGCTGGACTGCTGGGGGATTCCCATGATTCACTGGGCACTCTCTCTCTATTTCTGTCTCTCTCCCTCTCTCTCTCGATGATTTCATACCATTAACTTTGTATTTTTTTTTCTCTCCCGTAGTTTGTGCTTCTCCTCTCTCTCCCTCTCTCTGTCCTCATTCTGCAGGTCTCTCTGCCTCTGGAGCAGCAGGATCCAGATCCACCACTACTCATCTTTACTATTAACCACTGTTACCTGTCATTATTATTGATAACACCATTACCTACACAGCTGTTCCTGGTCTCTCTCTCTCTCTCTTTTCTCCTCTCTCCTCCCCCCACCCCCTCTTTTTATCTTCTCCTAAACCCAACCGGTCGAGGCAGACCCCCCCACCCCGAGCCCGGTTCTGTTGGAGGTTTCTTCCTGTTAAAGGGAGTTTTTCCTCCCCCCTGTCGCCAAGCGCTTGCTCGTTGTGGGAACTGTTGGGTTTTTCTCTGTAACAAAGTAAGGTCTTGACCTTACCCTGTAAAGTGCCTTGAGATAATGTATATTATGATTTGGTGCTATACAAATAAAATTGAATTGAATTGAATTGAATTAATAGGATGTGATGGTCAGTATTTTCAAATGCAGCTCTAAGATCTTACAAGACAAGTACAGAGTCAAGTCCTTTGTCCAATCCAATCAGAAGGTCATTTGTAACTTTCACCAGTCCTGTCTCTGTGCTGTGGTGCCTCTAAATCCTGACTGAAAATCCTCAAATAAACTGTTGTTCTGTAGAAAGTCACACAACTGAGTGTCAGAAGCTTTCTTGAGGATCTTAGAGAGGAAACAGGGGTAGATATAAGTCTATAGTTAACTAACACACCTGGATCAAGACTAGGCTTAAGAAGAGGTACACACAGTCTGTAACTTCTACCTCCAGGGGTCTCTCAGTCAAAACAACAACAACTGTCACGTGCTTCTCCTGGTTTGGAACCTTCAGGTGATTATAACCAGTAGAAACACTGAATAAAACAGTTCCACATTTAAAGTCAGTGATTGGTCGACACTCTTCAGTGACACAAGACGTCTCTGATTGGCTGAAACTGAATTGTCTGACATTTCCTCAGCTTGTTTCTCTGATAACTTCAGATCCAGATGTCCAACAACTAAAATCCTTCATCTGGTTCAAGTATAGAGCTGAAAACCACCAAGGGGTAAAAAAAACGTGTTTATAAAAGTCAATTTTGATGCTTCTGGCAATCAACCACAACACTGACACGTGCACATAGAGGACATGACGTCATTGAGAGCCAACCAATTGAAAGGGAGCGTTGTCATGATTAAAATCACAGGTTTTTCTGTTTGAGAATTGATGGAAAACATTTGTAAGAACACAACTGAACAACATATAGAACACAAGTCTAGTTGTTTTTAATGTGGAAAAGTTACATATTAATTCAATTCAATTCAATTTTATTTGTATAGCGCCAAATCATAATATACATTATCTCAAGGCACTTTACAGGGTAAGGTCAAGACCTTACTTTTATAATACACATATTATAACTTTAAGGCTGATTCTGACATATTTTTTTAGACAAAGTATGACTTTTCCAAAATAAATATTTAACAAACAGTGCAACTGGGGCGGCACGGTGGTGCAGTGGTTAGTGCTGTTGCATCACAGCAAGTTTGAACCCCAGGACTGGGGCCATTCTGTGTGGAGCCTGCATGTTCTCCCTGTGTCTGTGTGGGTTCCCTCCGGGTTCTCAGGCTTCCTCCAACAGTCCAAAGACATGCACACTAGGTTAACTGGTGGCTCTAAATTCCCTGTAGGTATGGATGTGAGCATGAATGGTTGTTTGTCTCTATATGTCAGTCGTGTGATAGACTGGCATGCTGTCCAGGGTGCACCCCACCCTCACCCAATGTCAGCTGGGATTGGCTTCTTTTGTATGCGCTGGCTCACCAATATGGCTTACTGACTTACCTAAATTTAATGGAGCTACTTCACAAAGTGAACAATCTTCATAATATGATCAGTATGTACATGTTATTAGACCAGTATTTGTTGAATATTAAATTCCATCATGTTTATGGAGAGATATGTCATTAAAAACTAAAGCCAGAGAGTTAAAGGGTAAATGGCCTTGCCCATTTCTGATGTAGTGCTATGATGCCACTAAAGTACTTCTGTTCCATGTAATGCAATATTTTCTCAGCATGTTAGTGTAAGTAAAGGACTTGCTTTCCCACATCTGGATGAAATAAGTTGTCATGGTAAATGTGTTTCAACATTCAAAGTGGTTGAATAGACATGTTTGCAGTGTACAGGTAGGATTGATAATGTAACTACAGTTAGGGGAGAAGGCAGAATAATAAAACGAAGCTGGTTCCAAAGGTTAGACACTGAGGCTTCTTATCACCATGGGTGGGAATGAGGAGGCCTATTGCCAGCTACACCTGTTTTTCCACAGCAGTATTCTGTTCACCAAAACCAACAGTCACCTGCTCACATTTATTGATCACATTACGTATTTATGTACTGTTTTCCCTCTTGAAACAAATAATTGTAACATGTTGACTGCAGCAAAAACTTTTAGTGCCCACAAGGATCAGGTAAGTCATAGCATACATCAATATCTTCAGAGACGTTATGGCCATAGTGTGTAGTAAGGTAAGGGTCAGAACATAAACCTGAATCCACATGAGTGGAGCTGGTAGCCTGATCCAAACATATTTATACATTCACTGCTGTTATTAGAGCAGAAGCTGCTTCTGCTTTATGAACTACCTGAAGGGTGTGTCTGCTTTTATTATGCTGGTTACAACACTCAGTTCAAAGTGAGAAGAGTTTGATGTATTTTCATTTGAGGCCTCAGAAAGAATACCACATCATTTGTAAGCGGGTGTGGGTGTTTTAGTATTGGGCTATTGGGCTTCAGGTGTCGTTATCCTTACCAACTCTGAAGAGCTGACGCCTGTGGTCTCACATAACCACTTCAATCAACATATTTACATTAAGACTTCAATCAAATAAAAATCTGCAATATGGACACCTGAGCTGGTTGAGTCAGAGTCAGGACCAATTCATCAAACTTACTGCAGTGAATTTTTCTTTTCAGCAACAAATTATGTCATGTTATAATAAACCAGCCCTGGATGGCCATCTCCCACAATCCAGTCCTCTCAGTCATTCAGCAACATATGAACACATGGCAGACTAAAATCTTAGCTTCTTGGCATGAAAGGGAACACAACTCTTAGTTATTTGTCTGACTCAGTGGGTTGAGCGCTGGAGTCAGATGATTAAATGTAAGCCAGAGAAAGGTGTGTTATAGTAGTGTAACCAGGAAGTTATAAAAGCTGAAGCAAATGCTTCTGTTGACACTCAGCTGCAGGAATTTTTGGTCCATCCATCTCTAGATTTCGTGAATGCAGTCATGATGAATCAGTAGTCTGCTACAACTCGAGAAAAGGTAAAACTGCATAACGTCTGCATAAAAACATTAGGGAATGCTGTTCTGGCTGATCATGTGATTATGATGTCATGTAAAGAGAAAACAGTAGGATGGAACCTTTAGAGACCCCATAAGACACTGGGTTGACACTGGGGTTAGGGTTTGAATCTTTGACCTTTCTTTACTGTTGCTGGTATGTACAGATGGGTGGAGCTTGTGAAGGGACATGACTTTAACAAGGAGAATTTGGGACGTGCTCCCCACATCAACCTTAACCTGAACTATCAAAGAAGACTTTGTTGGAAACTATTTGGAAAAGGGAAGGTGCTTTCAAAAAAATTCTTGGCAGGTGATTGGATGAACCATCTGTCTATCATATGATGGAGTAGAAGAGCACCAAAGAGGAAACACTAAAACAAAGCGCAGTCTGGGGAGCTTTAAAAGCTAATTAGCATGTCGGTAGACGATCCTTGCCCTCTTTGTGAGGAAATTTACCATAAAAGGCACTCTGTTGAAAACAGTCACCTCTCTCTAGCTGCCATATATCCTCCCTCACAGGACACTGATTCGTCCGAACCACTGTGGCGCGGCCACAAATAAAGAGCTTTGAGCCTGAGAAGATTGGATTCTTGCCTGCGAGATATCCAATGTTCAGTAAACTTAATGAACTTATTCCACTAGAAGAATAAACCTCAGTTGATATATGATATCACTGGATGCTAAAGCAACATGATGTAACAACTGTACTGTGTTACTATATAATCATTTCACAAACAATAGCATGTTTTTAACCCATGATGCAGCAATGCATTGTTAGTTAGTTAGTTAGTCTTTATTTAATCAAGTGTCATAAACCATGTACAACATCACAACAAAACAATTCAGTCAAACAAATATCATATACACTAATTAAAACAGTCACAATTCTTATTGAACACATCAGTGACTATAACTTTAAAGTCCCTGAGAGGAAAAGGAGACCAGAAGCCCGTTCACATATTGATTGACAGCTGTTTTAAAGCTCCCCACCCAAGACTTTGGCCTTCTCTGATTGGTTAGAAGGGTGAATATCTGCACTGTTGGCTGCACAATGAGTCTGGGTGACAGAAGCCTCTGACAGCACCTCCCCACAGTCAGATATGTTTTGGAGCATATTTCAACATAAAAATACTTAATAAAACAGAAAATAGTTGCATACTGCAGCTTTAAGTCTTTTGGTCAAAAAAAGGTTTGTTTACGTTAGTGTAAAAAACACACAAACAGTAAAAAGTTGAACATCAACTGGCATCAACTGGAGACGGCTCAGGACGGGTGCAGGCTCTCCTCTGTTCAGTGCTGCAAGAAAATAATGCAATAAAAAAAATATCTGTGGGAGAGAAAATGAATGAAACACTGTTATAAAAGCTTGTGCACAGAATGGAGATGAGTTTTAGGTTTGAGCAGGAAGTTATTTCACCAGACGCCATTCTATCACACTTTGGATGACAGGGAAGTTTCAGGTGAGCCTGATATTGTTCAAACTGAGGGCTTGTCTTTCAGTGAGCAGTGACCTGTGGTTAATGATTCTCCAGTGATAAGAGATTTTACTGCCACAGCCACAGGTAGGGCCGAGTCCTTTGAGCACATTTGCACATTTAAACAACTTCAAGCTGAAAGAAAATAGAGATTAAACTCAGAAAGGAGGATGCCCTCAATAAAACAAGTTTTTTCTTTTTCTTCTCCACAGTTCCACAGTTCTAGGTTATAGTATTCTACTGAATAAAGATCATTTTTGTGATTTGAACTCTTTAAACAAATACATTTAAAACAGGACTATGATTCATTTTGTGTCAGTAAATTTGAATGTGTTTGTTTCACAGGTTTCATATTGATCTGACATTGTTGTTCTGATGTTCACTTTCACTGGTATATAAAATAATACAAACACTAATGATTACTTTTGTTGGATCAGTTTAGCCTTATTCCTATCATGTTGTGTTGAGACCACATGTTACCACTGTTTGAGAACCACTGACTACTGAGGACATTACACTTTGTGATTCTTTCCTCAGACCTGTGATTTTACATTCAGCCTGCACACAATGACACATGATTTTACAGCATGACTCTCATAGCCTGTTTTTTTAATCTAAATTCTACTGTTTTTGAGTTAAAAGACAAAATGAAACACATCATAGAATTTAAATTAAAAAGCTTTAGTATTTCCGCACAGAGTGAAGTCAGTGTTGTGTGTGTAGTTAGGCCTCACCTGTCGGGCTACATTATGTAGGTGAGCTCTCTGTAGTTGTGTGCGGCATCTCTATGTCACAGCCCGCCGCTGAGGAGCCGACGTGCGGGGTGTTCTCCTGCGGCCCCATCGTTGCCATAGCAACGGCCACCTGTTGGGCCGGTGACCTCTGCGCGTTCGCACGGGTGCTGGTCCTGCGGAACGAGCTCCTGATGCCGCTGGACACACGGCTGGACAGGCGCCTCACCGCGCCGCTGATGCCTCTCACACCGCCCTTGTCCTTCTTCAGTAAGCCGACATCATCCTCCAGCTCGGCCGGGGGCACCTCGATGTTCCCAGAGTACCAGAACACCCACCAGATGAGGCTGAGGAAGATGACGATGGCGCCCGCGTAGATGAGCAGGTCATAGAAGAAGATGTTAACAAACACCCCGAGGAGAAGAACGGCCAGGCCGATGACGTCAAAGGCGACTGCGAGCCAGAAACAGCACGCGCAGCGACCCAGACCCCGGTACGCGGGCTCCATGTCAACATGAAGTGGCTCCAGAGAGACGTCTCCGACAATAACTGATTATTTCCTGGGACCTTTGTACCGTGACATTAGGTTTCAGAGCCGCTGTAAGGGGAGCCAGGTGAGGCGCCCTGTCCCGCTCAGGTTGCCCGGCTGAGGCGCAGAGGAGGGGCGTGGCGCGCACTGGAGGAGGGGCTCAAAGCTCTACCTGGCCAGGTTTTTTTTATACACTATAGAGATCATTAAGATCATTTAGAGATCAATTGCACCAATCACCAGAAAAAATTCCTTGTATGTGAAAACATACTTGGCAATAAAACTGATTCTGATTCTGATCATGCACAGTACTTAGTGTAGTTTATGATCCATGCTCAGATACACTCACTCTGCAGTTACAGTCTTTCTTCTGGTCTGGACAACGATACACATACATACCATGTTCAAAACAATATATCAACAGAGTAACACAACATGAAGTATCAAACTACACTGTTGTGTAATTCACATTTTAAAATCATAAAATTAAAATTATCATAAGAACCAGCAGCAGACAGAAATAACAACAACATGATTGTTGCTACAGCTCTTTAAGATGATACCTGCGCTCATACCTGAGCTCTGTTCATGTTAAATATTATTTGTGAAATGATCTGATCAATCAGATCATTTTAAATGCCATGAGTAGTTTTTTTATGTTTAATTATTTGGTGATAAATCTCATTCATAGTTACATCCCTTCATAGTATCATGCCCATATAGTTGCACTGCTCATTCTGTACATTTATTTATCTTTATATACTGTATATCCACTGTACTGTGCACAGGTTTTACTCTGTCTTAGACAGTTATTTTAGAGTTTGCATCAGTGCATCAATAGTAAATATCATATTTTACATTTCCAAACATTCCCTTTTCAAATAGTTAAATATTCCAGTAAGACTTTCTTTCCACAAATAGACCACTTTCCAGATTAATAACAGAAAACATTTTATTTAGACAGTTTGCCTACAGAGAGTTTATGGTTTTCTTTGTAACATTTCAACAGGTTGTTAGTTGAGTTCAATTCTTTAACTGTTTTGTTGTTTCAGCTCTAGCCCAGTGTATGATTAAACAATGACACCAAATGTGCTAATGAGCAACAACTTAACATGTAGGCTAAACCAAAATCACAGAGTCAAAGAGAAACCGTTGTGAGGGGGGAATAAAACTGGGTGAGGGACAGCTGCATCCAACACCATGGCAAGAGTGAGCATAGCAACAAGACACAGGCTGCTTATCTATCCTGCTTCAGACAGACATGTGGCAGCAGACAGGTGTTTCCAGATGTGCTGCCCAGGCTCTTCTGCAGTGGCCCAAGAGACAGATGAGATTGAGGTCACAGTACTGGCAGACACCAGTGGAACCCCAGTACACCAGCCACAGAGGTCTGATCAGAGGTGGCCTTTCTAGAAGAATTGTAGACAAAAGACCAAGTGACACAGCCATACACAGAAACATAAAGGGGGTGGGGGGTGGGGGGGGGGCTATATGTCTGAGTGTCGGCAGGCAAGGTGGGGGTTAATGATGTGGTCTAAACAGCGGTTTCCTCAATGCTGAGAGGTACGGGCAGATTCTTCTCACGCAGTCCCATCAGGAGGTGTCTGGTCCAAAATTAATTCTGCAGCAGGACAGTGAGTCCGAACACACAGTCATAAACAACTATCCAAATCAATCTGGTTTCAAGAGCGGTCATTCAACCGAAACTGCCCTGTTGTCTGTGACAGAAGCCTTAAAAGAAGCAAGAGCAGCTGCAAAGTCCTCTGTCCTCATTCTACTTGACTTATCAGCTGCCTTTGACACAGTTAACCATCGCATCCTCCTCTCTACTCTCTCTAACATGGGCATCTCTGGCTTGGCTCTTTCCTGGTTTGAATCCTACCTGACAGGGCGCTCATTCAGCGTATCCTGGCTTGGACAGTCGTCCACCTCGCATCACCTCACCACAGGGGTCCCCCAGGGCTCAGTGCTGGGGCCCCTACTATTTGCTATCTACACCACCTCCCTGGGCCCGATCATTCGCTCACATGGCTTTTCCTATCACTGCTACGCAGATGACACTCAGCTGTATCTGTCATTTCCTCCTGATGACCCCTCGATCTCTGCACGGGTCTCTGGTTGCCTCTCAGACATCGCCACATGGATGAAGGCACATCACCTCCAGCTGAATCTTTCAAAAACTGAACTGCTGGTTCTCCCAGCTAAACCTACAAGACACCATGACATCAACATCAAAACTGATTCCCTATGGCTCGCCCCCACCAGGGTGGTGAGAAACTTAGGGGTTATGATTGATGACCAACTAACCTTTTCCAATCATGTTGCCTCAGTTGCCCGGTCATGCCGCTATGCACTTTACAACATCAGAAAAATCAGACCTTACCTAACTCAACATACTACTCAACTCCTGACACAAGCTGTGGTCATCTCAAAACTAGACTACTGCAATGCCCTCCTGACGGGCCTCCCAGCCCGCACAGTGCAACCACTTCGGATGATCCAGAACGCGGCGGCGCGCCTAGTCTACAACCAACCCAAAAGATCACATGTCACCCCGCTGCTCATCGAGCTCCACTGGCTACCTGTTGCAGCCCGCATTAAGTTCAAATCTCTAATGCTTGCCCACAAAGTTGTCTCTGGTACTGCACCTACCTACTTGAACGCCCTGGTACAGGCATATGCTACCTCATGACCGTTGCGCTCCTCTAACGAACAACGCCTGGCTCTGCCACCCATTCATTCAAGGCAATCCAAACTCTTCTCTCACGATGTCCCCTGTTGGTGGAACGCACTACCACTTCCTACCAGAGCAGGGGTGTCCCTCTCCACCTTTAAAAGACTCCTGAAGACCCAGCTCTTCAGAGAGCACCTTCTCTCCTAGCACTACGCGACAAACCTACACTTAAAGAATCGTCACTAGCACTTATTGCTGCGCTAACACTTCTTATCGCACTTAACCTTGATTGTTCCCCTTTCTGTAAGTCGCTTTGGATAAAAGCGTCTGCTAAATGACTAAATGACTAAATGAACTATCTTCTATCTAACACAATTAATCAACTATTTAATGGAACACAACTCAGATCTTTTTCACAACCTGTTTGGCTGAAGTTCATTGATAAATAAAAACTATTCATGGCTTTATTTTTGGAAGCAGCCTCACTTTTAGAGTCTAAAACCACCTGTTTATGCACTTTGCTGCATGTGTTGCTAAACTGGATTTGTTAGAAACGACAAACTCATACCCAGGCTGGAGGCGTCGATACAGATACGATACTTTGTACAAAAGCTGAATATGTTCAGAGAAGGGAAATAATAAGCAGGCTATAACCATTTTAAATAAGAAATCAGACTACTCTTCTTATTCTTTAATAATAAAGAAAAATACATTCTGTTCAGCATTTAGCACTTTCAACAGATCAAAAGAAGATGACCTATAGACCAAGAAACTTAGAAATTGCATATTAATTGATACTTCAGCATCTGAATCAGGCTCCCTTTGAATATAACTGTTGCAAGCATGCTCTCCTGTTAGCATCGTTAGCACAGCTGAGCGTCTAAACATCTTGCCTAAAGGCTAACCAAGACTAATTCATTTGCTGGCTAATTTGCTAGTTAACAAGCTAAGTAACAAGCCATACACTGGTCAGATCAGGTCATTGATATGTATTAGTTAGAGCTAACATATGATTAAAATAACTGTGCAGAAGCATAGGCTTCCTCACATTCTGTTAATCAATTAACCACAAGTCATATTTGATATTTGCATAAAAAAATCCTCCCAAAGGCACCAACACCACAAACACAGCCGAGAGGTCACATTCAGTAACTCTGAGGTGATACCGTGTCCTGTGACCACATCTCAGTTGTTTGACAGGGTTTGTGGAGCTGCCACAGCAGCTCCCGGTCTTCACACCGGGATCATTGTTGTTCTCAGAACTGAAGAAGTTCCACACACAACTTTGTTTGTGTTTGGCCATTATCAACTTCAACACTCAGTGGCTCATGTATTTATAGTGCCATAGGTCATATGACTGTGACAGGCGGAGGGAGAAGTAGTTCCTATCAACCAGGTATTATTTAGACTAGATCCAGGTGATAGCGTTGTTGCTTTCTGTGTCCCTGTTGATGATAAAAGACACATTTAACCCAAATTATTACATTAAGGTATCAATCTTTTAATGTGAAAATTGATCCCAGAACAGAAACGTTAAGTATTGATATATCAGTATCAAGCACACACCACTGAGGACTTCCTCCTCTGTGTCTGCAGACCCTCTTCACTTTGTGTAACTTTTTCATGTGTCTTTTGATTTAACTACAATGTAAGTAGTGTTTTCTTTATCTTTCTTAGTTGGCATTTGAAAGTTGATTATCATTTCAACCATTTTCTGTTCCATTTTTTAATTATTAAATGAGGCTACTTATTTTTTGAAACATTCATGATATTATGTGCAATATTTATGATTTAAAGGCCTGGAAATCAACATTCCCATCAAATAAACAGAATGGCTGATTGCAACCCTTTTTTCCTGGCGGTTTGTGGCTCCAGTTAGAACCATTAGTTGGAACCATTAGTAATCAATAACATTTTTTTTTTTTTTTTTGTGGTGGGACTTCCTCTAAGCATAGATAGTGAAGTTTAATGTAGCATCCCTCTGAAATGAGAATCCATTAAACAGTACGCTTCAGTGTCCACAATCTCTTGATGGGTGTTTGTGTTGACGGTTAATTGTAAGGAGATTGATTTTTTCCAAAGTAGATTTTCCATCAAACCCATTGAACTGGTGGACACATGGATGAAACAGATGAGAGAAAAATCCGACAAACTACATTTATAGCAGTTGATATGCTAACATTCTAACAGTTGGTCAGTCAGTCACCACTGCTGCTCATGATAAAATATACTAATAAAATATATTTTATACCATGGTATTTTGATATACCATAAAATCTGGCCCATATTCATGCTCCCCCCAGGATGGATTGTGTTACATGTGTTTGTTTTCTATTGTAATACATTTGATGATCCTCTGATGGACGTCATCATTAGGTGAATATTTTTACTCTGTTTTACAATATTTTGTCCAAGCATTTGCAACATTTACAACTAATTAGTTTAGCATATTAGTGTGTTTGCTAATTAGTTGTAAATGAGTTGTTTGCTAAGATCAGGGCCGGACTTGGACAAAAAATTGGTCCTGGCATTCTGATCCTGACCGGCCCACCACATACAGTACAATCCAATGCAGCCCGAACCAGTGTCAATTTAAAAAAAGAACCAATCAGCCCCTGATTCACCTGTTTCATGGGCCTGTGCTGACTTTGTTTTGATGAATGCATTACACGGGCACAGTGACCAAAGGGGAAGGTGTTTAAATACATGATTGAGCCAGACTGAGCCCAATGGGCCGCCGATCTATTAGTTTTATGGGCTGGTCAGACAAATAAAAAAGGATGTATCGGCCCAAAAAGCACGTTGGCCCAGCAGGAAAGTGCCCGGTCTGCCAGATTACCAGTCCACCCCTGGCTAAGATGGTAATGATGGTTACAGACCTGTTAACATTGTCATTGTGAGCTTCACATACTGCAGCTGCTGGAACAGGTGCAGGTGTGGTTTCCTGAAACATCTGGTCACTGTAGTTTTGAACTAATCAGGAGGAGACATTTCTGTGTTGTGTGTCAGCAGCAGATTGATTCACATTTGCTGCTTTAGTGAGTATTTGTGGCAGCAGGATGGTGTGTGTGAGACTGCGTTAAAATAAACTGCAGTGTGTTCATGGTGATGAAGGAACATGTTGCCCTGGGCAACAGTCTGTCTCAGCATGGATACATTTTGACATGTGACTGTAAAAAAAATCACAGGTGAAAATGAATGAATTTTTGCTGCTTGTTGGTTTGTCTCATGAGGTTTGTTGACAGTATGAAAAATATAGGAAAAATGCAACATTATTTATTTATTTGTTTCTGATTAAAAGCCGTGAAAACGCGCAGAACTTTCACACACTTTTCTATTCTAGTTTAAGGAAAAATCTTTCTGCAGAGTAAAACATGTTGAATAAACCCTGACTCTGAGATGAACTCTCACCACAAACTGCAGCACCTCCTCAGAGTGACAGACAGATACCAGATTTCTGGATCTATTCAGTGGATTTGTGTGAACGGTCACTTCAGAACCATTTACTCAGTCAGAGGATTTTTATCAAGTCCACTAAAAAACACATGCAACAACCAGAAGTGACTGCTGCTGGACAACTGCTACCATCACAGCCACACCCATTTCATTTTACTATTCAAGCTTTCAACTCAGAGGCTAAAAACCTCTTTTATTTCAGTTTATTTTAATCTCTCATCAAGCTGTGGAGACTGATTCATACACAGCTCAGAACAATGAGCTGGAAATGGGAAGGACGTCTGTGATGATTCTATGACAGGACAAAACATGTCTCAAGACTCACTGCAGCAGTGACACCACCTGCTGGTGGGTATTCTCTTCAGTCATAAAAAAGTGACACAACCAAATAGAATTAAAACAAGTTCATGTTGTGGTGGCAGCTTGAGCTGCTGCCACTTTCAATACACTCACCTATTCAAGTCTCCATTTATCTTGGACGTTGTTCAGCCTGATGCAAAGTAACAGCACATGTTCAAAGTTCAGACACAGCACCACAATGACAGTGAATGTTTAAAAAACACATTGAGTGGAGACTGTAAACAACCTCAGTGCAGCTGTGGCTCAGGTAGAGCAGGTCGTCCACTAACCAGAGGGTCAGTGGCTCCTCTGTGCAGGTGCTGATGTGTCCTTATCGTCTGTGAGTGAGAGTGTGTGTGTGTGTGTGCAGTAGAAGAAACACACCTGAGTGAATGGACAAATGTGTCCTGTAGTGTGAAGAGCTTTGAGTCGATGAGATGATGAAAGCTCTATGTAAGTGCAGTTCCTGACACTGGTTCTAAATAATCCCTAACATCTAACAGCTGTTTGCTTATCAGCTGATATTCACAGTGACCGACAGATTTCAGACTGGGTCTGGGACTTGTTCTCAGGTTGTGGATGAAAGTTTAAAACATGAAGCCATCCACTGCAACGTGCTCTGAAAATGAAAACACCTTGTTTTCCCAATTTATTATTTTATTGTCATAGTTGTTTGCTTTAATAACATTTGAACACGCTCAAGCACACAGCCAGAACGCAACGAGAAACCAAAAACTGGGTCAAAGCAAAGGGAGACATGTACACCCAAGATAAACATTTGGTTTCATCTGGTTAAGTTCTCTCAAACAATTTCTTTTGCAATTTACTTCTGAAAATCATTGTTATACTCCAAGCAAAATCCTGGTCCACATCTGTTTACAGATATAACTTCTGCCATTTGTCACCGTCATTTATGAAAGAAAAAAAAAAAACTAGAAGAAAAATATCATGTAATGATGAGGAGACCAGAGGAGGAGGTGGGGGGAGGTGGAGGGAGGGCTAACCCAGAAATGGCATAGCTGAGCTCTCAATATGAGAAAGCTGACTCGTGTGGACTTCATCTTGGTTTGTCGTTTGCTTAAAAACAGGTTTTCTTTTTCAGATGAGTTTATTTTCTGAAGCTGATCTTCGGCACACAGAAGGGGGGCGTGACAGGAAGGTGTCGTCGCCGCTTACAACAGTGTGGGCGGGTTATAACCAAGCTCTGCCCGTTCCTTCTCACCAGGACTCTGACAGCACAGTCTTCTTCAGTCCCGCTCAGCAACCAGCTTCAGCACCTTTCCGATGGCGATAGTTTTACCTGAGGCACACAGATGAAAAATGACAGTCACACCTTTGTCACTGAAATTAAATCCACATCAACATTTCTGAGAATATACAGGCTAAACTAACTGAAACATGTCTGATCAGCTCTGCTGGCTCAGAGGGCAGACATGTTCACAACCTGTAGCAGAAGAATATGAGGAGTTCATTCAACAGTTCTGGGCTCCTGCACCTCATCTGATACTGAAGCTCCTGATTCACAACAATTTCACATGATGATGTGACAGGAATCAAAGTGGAACAGGGAGGTTCTGGGATTGATGTGTTGTGATCAGCTGATCATTCCTCTAGAGAAGAGTCACCACTCTGTTGAATGGACGCCAGGAGAACCGATCCTCGGTACCAAGTCAATAAGGTTCTCACAGTATAGGTTACTCTACAGTATTGTAGACAGTGTAGTAAAGATTGTAGGTGCTGGAGATGTGATGAGTTTAAACTGATGACCATGGTGACACATTTAAAAAGTCAGTGTTATATTTTGACAGTCTGAGTAGTGATGACTGTAACCTACATTAGCCTAAAGAAGCTAACTTTAGCCCCTGGGAAGGCTGACGTCAGCTGTCACAGTTCAGACAGTAACAGTGACACTTCAGGACATGAACATGTTGACTCAGACTCACTCAGCCTGAACTCTGCGAAGATCTGATGTCTGTCTCTGAACTGTTTCCTCCTTTCATGTGAAATGCTGTGTGACACCATTTACACTTCCTGTCTTCTTCTTCTCTTCAAGTTTTTCAGGCTCGAACAGTATAGTGTTATTACACTGCCCTCATCGGTGCTGAACAATCACATCTCCAGACATTTACTTTCAGTACCGCAGAAGAACAAAAACCAACTTGCACTGAGGTGTTGTTCTCATGACATCTCTAATCAGAACAAATCTGTGCGCTCCACACAGAGGTCATAATGAGCTGCTGTGTATATAGAGGCAGGCAGGATTTCCTGTGACAGGTCATTTCTTCTGTTTACTGTAAACACAGCTCCTGCTTACAAAACTGGACCAAGGATTTATTTTCTCTGGCAAATTCAAAACAAGTAAAATATGATCCAGCTTAATTTCTTCAGGTCTACATTTGTAAAACAGTTGAACAAGAATAATAAAGGGCGTCATCATTCTGCACATTGTCAGTATCAGACACTTCAACAAAGTGCTGAGGTCCACTGTGATGATCACTGAGCACAGAAACTGAACATCTGTCTCTGATTCATCTGCACTGTGCACATCTGCAGACAGATGTTCTGCTGTTCGCTCCCCAGCGGGGACAGAGTGAAAGTTCACTCCACTTCCACAGCCAGAGACACAAACTGAGCTCAGATCAGTTCTGCATGTAGCTCAGATGCTACATGTTGACTGAGAAAAAGCACAAATCTAGAGATGGATCTGGGTTTTTAATCCATGTTTGATCATTCAAATAAAAACGGATTAACTTTGAAATCTTTCAGACAAACTAACATCTACTCTAGATACAGACACACCTCTGTACAGTTTATTCACTGATTGTAATTTGAACATTGAAACTATTGCCACAGCTTCATTTGTTCTATGTATCGCCCTTTATTTTATTCTCTCTACTTTAATTCTATTCTGGTTTAGTACAGATGGATGCAGCATTTTACTGTCTATGTATTTACAGTATATTTACACTATAGATTCCACTGTGAATATCAGACATTTCCTCAAAGTTTGTCTGTGCTGCTCTATTCTTTGGTTTGATAAGAGGTATTTTGAAAAACTTAATATCTAACACAGAGCAGAGCTTCAGGTATTGACTGGTATATAGATGGTGCTGATGATGAGAGTCAGCAGTAGAGCTGGGCCACGTACCTTCGTCCCGTAAGGTAAACCGTCCCATCTGAGGAAACTCTTTAAAGGTCTCGAGGCAGATGGTTCCCGCTGTGCGCAGACGGGCAATGCAGACCTGGTCCTGTTTGACGAATCGTGGGCGTGTCTTACTCTTCTCTCCTGTCTTCTTGTCTACCAGACAGATTAAGGCCTGCAGGGGAGCAGAGGGTAAGAACATCACTCTCTGAATATATTTGTATATATTACAATATATATAGTATATATGTTTGTATTATTAAAACCAAAACAAAGAATGAAGTGTATCATATTATGTCTGTTCAAACACTTGTGAGGTCAGTTCAGTGACTAATGTGCCGTCGTGTGGTCAGTTCAGCTTCAGGTTTTACCGTAATCTGCACTTCTTCGATGCAGGTGTGGATGTGAAGGACCGCGTTGTAACCTGGACAAATGATGGATTTGTGTTCGATGATGACGATCTGAGGACAAGAGAGTCACAGGTATGAGACGGCACATGAGGACTCCCCTACAACAGCAGCTATACTAACTGCCCTGGTGGCCACTGAGGAGCTCCAACGGGCAGGATGGACAACATGCCAGTAAAAGTCCCTCGTCCAACAACCAGGATATGACCCTCAGTGGATTCACACCCACACTCCTCACTCAGAGACAGAGACAGAATATCTTTCTTATTTTGTCTCTCACACAGAGCACAGCCTCCGTTTGAGTAACAAACTGCTTAGAAAAAAGTCTCTAAATCTAGCGACATGTAAATGGCCCCTGATGGCACTTGTTTGTGCCAGTTCATTTTGAAAGAGTAACAGCCAATGAGGAAACTCAGTCGTGTGGCTTTCTGCTGACTGACGGACGGACGGTCGTGGTGATTATAGGGCTGGCCCTGCTGTTGCCGTCTAGCACAAACTATCAGCTACAAAAAGCCTGAAAAGCTGCAGTTGGAACTAAAGTACAGAGAGCTGTTGCTATGGAAACAATACACTGTCTGGTCTAGTTGCAGCAGTGTAAACCAGCAGATTTTAAGAACGTTGCAGAAAGGCTCATTCGAGTAGGCTCCAACTTGTCTTGTTGTGAATCATTGGTCTAAACTTGACTGTGGATTTGAGGAGCTGAAAGATTCTTTCACTGGGGGAGGGCAGAGCTACTGTGTGGACTCACCTGGGCGTCGAAGGTGCGCCCTGAGTGACAGAGGTTCTCAGCATTACACAGAATAAAGCCAGGCAGGATCTCCTCCTCCTCAATGCCCTTCAGTCGAAGCTTGAGGTTCTCTCCAGGCCCTGCATCATCTGTCTCCACGTCATCTGACAGGAGACTCAACACCTCCACCGTGTGCTGTATGAGGAGATAAACATGGGGTGAGACAAGGAGGGGGGCAGAGGAAATGTTTAACGTGAGTGTAGTTGAAAAGGTCTAAAATAGAAGAATCAGTTCAGGCGGCAGCAGATGAAAGAGGAGAACCAGGTAGATGAATTAATCAGTTCATCCATACAAGGGCAGACAAAACAGAGAAATCTGATGAATGCTATCACTGAATGACAGGGAGACATTTCACCATGGTAGTTTTTTCCACATGTATCTTGGTATTGATTGGTTGAGTATAATTACTCTTGTAGAAAGCAGCTTTTAACACTTGATTTTCATGCTTTTATCTTTAGTTTGTACTTTGGTTTTATTCTCTGTCTGTTTTATTGATTTTATTGTTTTAACATATGTATTTGTAATTCTCATTGTTATACTTGCCTTGCTAATGACGCTTTGCCTCTCCTCTGTCTTTTATTGCTTTGTTCTGTTTTTTTTATGTCCAGCACTTTATGACTGTTTAGAAAAGTGCTATATAAATAAAGTTATTAATTATTATATCTGTATGCACACACGAGAAATATGTTTTTGCTCCAGACAACAATGGTTGCATTTGTGACCGTATTTGAGAGTGTGAGTTCAAATTTCCCACGATTGTATTTGTGCATGATCATAATGATGATTATTACACATGTGACCATTTTTCAGTGGGTGAGTGTACAAGTCTCTGGCACAGGTAATGCGTTAGCCATTGTGGCTAAAAGTAGTACTTCCTTTCTTCTTCACTGGCTCAGTCAGTCTCTCCCTGCCTGCACCTTCATCATCAGTGATGACACAACTGAGCCAGTGCATTAGAAAAAGTACTACTCTGAACCACAATAGCTAATGCAGTAAATGCAGTACCTGTGGTTGTGATAAAGTGGAATGCTAAGTTGTGTGTACTGTTGATGCTGTTCATCTGGAGCCCTGGGTCTCTCTTGGTCCCAGCTGATAGAAGAAAGGCTTGATCCCAATCTTACCCTGTTTGGCATCATGACCAGCTGCTGTGCTTTACTGATGGAGCCAGACTCTAGTTTTCCGAGAATCACTGTGCCCATGTCCTGAAGAGACAGAGAGTTACAGAGGGGGTGAAAGAGGAGCTGTGTGTCTCATCCTGCACACTAAGGAAGCTCACACTGATGTTTCCACCACAAATAAAATGATTTAGCTTCATGTCTGAGTTTGACAAGTCAACAAGGCAACAAATGAAAGTCAGTGGCATTCATACAGTGAACTGAGCTGCTCACTGTGTGAATGCAAAGTTGGCATGTCAGTTTGGAGAGAAGACAGATCATGGTGAAGCTCGGACATGATGCAAAAATGTTTTAAAGGTTTTACGTTAAACATACTCCCTCCACTCTGAGCACAGTTTACTAGAACCACAACATAAACAGTGAGCCAGAGCTCTGAGTCAATCTTTAACACAAAGGCCAGTAAATGTGCTAATTTTAGCAGATACAGCTTAGCACTGATAACAGTCCTATTTACTTTTCTGCAGTTCCAACAATGACTGACACCAGTGGGTGCATTCAGCCCGGTGATAGCCAGGTGTTCAGAATCCATGTCTACAGCTTTACCCTTCAATGACAACGCTGAACCTACAGAGGGTTAAAGAAAGAGACTCTTACCTTGTATTTGTCTACAATGGGCAACCTGACAGGGCCATCACTTGATCTGTTGAAATTTGGCAAACTGTCCAAGTGTGGAATGAACGGTAAACCTCTGCAATGACATCAGATATGAAGAGGAGTTAGCTGGGACAGATAAACAGGAGAAATCATTTCTGTCTCTACAACCCCCATATACTGACTGCAGAGAGCTGCTGACATGCTGCTGAGGGACTTACGTGTACCAGGAGCACATGTCAGTGGGCTCCTTCAGGTTGGCTCCTGTCAGCCCGGAGCACGGCATGAAGTGAATGTCTTTCTTCGGGTTGAAGCCCACCTTCTTCAAAAATGGCACCAGTTTCTCCTTACACTCCTCATACCTAAGTGTTCAGACAGCAGGCACTCAAGTCACTGCAGCAATGTACTGACACAGACTCACACACAGCATAGCACAGTCAGAGTAAGTAGATGAAGTGTATGTTAACCAGCTGGTATTCAAGAGACTTCATGTGCAATGTAGGAAATTTGCTGTAGCCTTTTGGGAAAGCATCTATTTGTATGAACAAAAATGTAACTTTGATCAGAGCTGATCTTTAGGCTGCAGGTCACCTGACCACAGACACCAAGGGACAGTTAGACCCATTTTACACCAAAATTAGGTTTTTTAAACGCAGGTAAAGCTGCTAGAAAAGGTGACTGAATCCTTTTAAACTGCCAGTTTAGAGTTTGTCTTTCTGTTCAGAGAGGATACACACACAACTGCAGGCAGCAATATCATTACATACAGTTAGAGAGCACACACAAAGACACAGGGGGAAAGAGTGAGCTGTTTGCTGCCGTGCAGACTCTCATCCCCTCATGTAAGCATCGGAGCCTCCGCGTGGGACGCTTTGATCAGTGATCAGAGCTCCAGACTAACTTTTTTCACCATAGTCCCGAAACCGTCCCAAAAGACAATTTTAACTGTCCTGAAGTGAGTGTAAACTGTCACAAAAATCAAAATGCCAAACACACACACAGACAGAGATTCTTGGATTATAGATAAGATAGTTAGATGTACGCTGCCTGCTGTGCTCCTGTTTCTGCTCCTGATAAAACACATCAGTGTCTGTATTTCTAATTTCCTAACATTCAGGGATGGAGTGGAGATAAAAATCAGCCTTGGACTTTGACTGGCCAACCAGAACCCATCTGGAGACACCATCACCTGTAGCCCGTGTCACAATTTACAAGAGTCATATCGTAAACAGAGGATGAAGTAGGATGATTTCTAGAACAATACTTGAAATAGAACAACTGGCACATTAAACTGTGGGTCTTATTTTTACTTTCCTCTGTTTGAGTTTGTAGCTGTAGAGAGTGAGAGATAAGAGTTCAGACTGGACAGTACAGGCGTAGATTCAACACCAGACATATTTTTCCTGCTTCACTAGATCTTTCTTTAATAACATTCAGTAGATCTGAGCTGATCACACAGACTCTGAGGACTTGAATTTGCTCATTAGCAGAAACCAAAGGCATATAACATTATCCTGATGAATAAACTCTAGACTAGATTCCTGTTGTCTTCTGTCCACTGCTTATTGTGTAAAACTGGACTCTCAGCTGTACTGGGAGCTGTGGTCCTGAACCACTCTGCTGCTCCTCCCATTTGTCTGCACAATTACTGCTGCTGGATCAAAAAAACCCCAGACTATCTGGATCTTAACTTCTTTTCTCTGAGATTTTCAACCATTATTTTTACACTTATTCATGTAAACAAGTCAGCAACAGTCCACTGCTGCCTCAGCGTTAAAACAAAGATACAAACAAAGAAATGGTGAGCGGGTGGATGGAACCGTGGGGCCGAACCAAATGTAGTTATCTGGGGGCACAGTGAAGGAGATGAGGCCACATAGAGCCACAGTGCCAGTCTGTTCCACACATCAGTCACATCTCTCTCTCTCTCTCCCCATTGTCCCCACAATCAGCTTGGCCCACCATGGATCTTCCCATGCCTCCCATCAGCAGCTCCGTGCCTGGTTTTCACTTGTTAGTCAAAACATGAAGCATTTCACCACCAACACATCTGCTACTAATAAGTGATATTTTTATGATCGGACCCGCGGTGAACGTGGATATAACTGGGATCACTGTTCACTACTGTTTACTATGATAACAAAAAGACCACATTGGTATATCTAAATTGTCTAAATGTATGTTTTAGCCAATAAACACACACACAGCCAAGACACCGCCTGTAAAGCCGTAGCCTTAGCTGAGAAGTAACGTTACGAACCAGCTTTAATTCAATGGTTCATAAAAAATAAATTCAAAATGTGTCCATCAGTTAGCTCAGACTCAGGTTTGAAGACTTCACTCTGTTCTGCTTAACCAGCACAACATATTAGTGAGGTCCTGTAAACGAGCTGTGACTGAGGGGGTACACGGACCAGTGTTATCTGTTCAGTACTGGAACATTTCAGCTCTCCTGCAGAGTTTTTATAACACGAGAACACGCGCTTTCAGCTCAGTGCTTGGTTCACTTTGTCATCTGCTAAATAAGTAAGTGATAAATTATAGGATGTATATACTTTTGTCCCGGAAACGTCCCGGCTCAGATCTCTGTTCGTCTCAAGCACATTTTCTATCGTCCCTGGGACGGTGGGACGGCGTTACTCTCGAGCCCTGAGTGATTGTGGTTTTTGAACTTATTTAAAAGGACTGTGGCTCACTCTTTCATCCCTGAGAGCAGTGTAGCCATGGTGTTTCTGGTTTAACAGCACTGTGCTGGGCAGGTGACAGGTCTGTTTACAGTGTTTGTGCTGTGAAAGACGTCACAGCACAGAAAAGGGGAGAAAATGAGCGTGACCCAGGCGTTGGGTTAACATGAGTGCTAATCAGTGGCAGAGCTGATAAATACCAGCATCTACTGCGGAGTCGTTTGACCTGGGTGTGAATGCAGATTGTACCATTTCCATTGGAGAGAAAAGCCTGATGTTAGCAAGTCTTAGCAGGTTTCTTAAACAGCCGAAAAGCAGCTTAAGCCTTCTTAACTCACTTCAGCCCAGCTTCAGCTCATGCTGCCCTGTGCAGGGGTGTAACAGTTGGAAATGTTTACCTGACTTTCTGTCTGGTCTCAACTGTGAACTGAACAACCACAATTATTGTTAACTAGTTTAAAGATGGGCCTAAAGTCACATCCAACACTGGGAGGTTACTGAGAGAAACTGGGTCACACAGCAAGTGAGTCAACATATTTACAAATGTGGTAACATCTGTGTGTACATGTAACTGGTCAGTAATCAGATATTTGTATAGCAACAATAGCTTACTGAGTTTAACGGCACCACAAAATGCCTGATTTACGGTATGTGTGGCTAATGGTAACTATGTTATATAACTGACTACTCAGCAGAAATACTGATATTCAGAAGCAATCTTGATTTCAAAGGCTTCAAATGAGGCTTTAAAGTAACAGGCACATTCACTCTAATCCTGCCACTACATGTACATGCTGTTTATGAAATCAGATTTTGCAGAATGCTGAGAGTAGCCAGTTTACTCTCACTGAACCGCAGCAACAGGATAGCTGTGCTGTGGATGTGACGCCACTCGCTGTGGAGGAACAGAGGATGTTGTGATGTTCCCTCACATGCACACCATTTTGTACTGAAGTTGGACCATAGTGACATGTCTGCCTGGTTATTATTTAGGTTATTTTTTGACAATATATTATTCTGACCCATGAGCTGGTGTTTAGGTATGAGTTAAACCATGAAGTTTGTGGACTGTCATTCATGATCTCCACATCAGTGTGGCTGCAATGGTCAGCTTAATCATCTGCCAAGTCTGTGAGGGTCTGCATGGATGCAGACCAAAAACTGTGGCTGTGTGAACCATCTGCACTGTAAGTACACTGTCCACGCCTGGAGTATGACCGGGTCATTACACTCTAAATGTTGGATCATTATTATCCGTCTACCCACCTCTCAAGGCTCCAGTTGACTGTGGGATCGTCCATTTTATTCACCAGAACTATCAGGTGCTTGACACCAGCTGTTTTGGCCAACATGGCATGCTCCCGCGTCTGTCCACCCTTCTCAAAACCAGTTTCAAACTCGCCTTTCCTGGCAGAGATCACCTGAGGAACAGCACATTCAGTCAGTCAGTGGTTTAGTCTACATGGCCTATTAAAACATGAGATGTTTAAAGAGCTCATTCCTGGAGCTCACAGTATGTCACAGAAAGGATCATATCTGAAGAAAAGGAAACTGCTCCATGATCTCTTAAGATGTTACAGCTTCCATAAAGAAACTTGTTTGTGGTCCTTTGGTTTCATAGTCAGAGACAGACAACAAAACCCTTTTTAATCACAGGAACCGTTTCAGGTACACTGTGATCACCAAGCTTCCAGGTTTGATTCTTGACTGTAGTATCTGCCATGACAAAGTCACTTCCCTCAGCAGCCTGAGAAGTACCAGAGTGCGGGACTGAACATGGCTGAGTGGTCAAACACAAGCCAACTGTAATCAACAAGTGGTTGTTACAGTGAAATGTGAACTGTTCCTGTGGAAGCCCAGTATTCATGTTAAATGACGTTGTGACCTGCAGTTGTTGTGTGATCCTGTATGAAGGGAAATTACTTTCACATTGTTGATGTTTAAAATGCAGATATGGAGCCAATAAAAGTGAGATGCAGCTGTAGCTCAAACGAGGCAATGGTGGATTTTTGAGGCCGATATTGATCAATATTGATATTTGGGGGAAAATATCTGAGAACGATTCTCAATGGTCATTTTTGTTTTTTTAAGATAAAACAATCCAGATACTTTTAAATTTGTATTTGTATATATATCATATCTGTAATGCAACTTCTTGTTGTCATCGGCTGACAAATTCACCAGTTTCAACCAATCTGCACCAGGCTAACATCAGCCTGGCTGATTCACTGATCTTCTGTTGTGCTCTGTTTAAACACAGTTCCTTTAAGGGACTTTGTGCTGATTTTCATTAATGAACTGTTTTAGTTCCTAAGGTTATTGTGCAGAAAAGGGGGCTGCTAGTTAAATTCTGAACCAACTTTCCACATTAACTCAACAGTTTAAGAAAGCTGGTTATGTCCATGACTCACCAGAACAGCCAGGTCTGCTTGTGATGCCCCTCCAATCATGTTAGGCACAAAGCTTTTGTGGCCCGGAGCATCTAGGATGGTAAAGTGCTTTTTGTCTGTCTCAAAGTATGCTCGGCCCACCTCCACAGTTTTTCCTTTGTCCCTCTCTTCTTGGTTGGTGTCCAAAGCCCAAGACAGATACCTGAGACAAAAATAGTGACACTCGGTTGTTGCTTTGGTCGCTAGTGGGAAATCAGAGACTGTTTCTAAGCAATGACACCAGTATAACGCATGTCCTTAAAGTAAAACAGGCGGTCAATAAAAAGACGAGTCTCTGATAATAGTCCGGTGTGGTGGATGCGAACAAACAAAGGCCCACCTCCAAATACAGACCAGGGAAAAAAAACATGGCTGCCTGCCATAAAATGTTCATGCCAGTTAAGCATATTATACATCTCACTTTGATTTCAACATACAAGTGCTAATAGATTGCAGCAGCTATACCAAAAGTATCTTTACCCTATGAGGGTAACTGAGTTCAAACTGACACATTGGTGGCGTTTGATTCATTCATTCTGATCCATTTTGCTTTGTCCACCTTTAATCCCATTCAGCTGTTACTGCATATGGTGTACCTGCAAATGTTTCACAATAAAAGCCCAGTTAATAAATGATGGCTTCCTGTCCATTGAAAGACTAGAGGGCTTGCATTTTGAAGCAGTTACAGGAAGATATACATTTTAACTCTATAAAGCTATGGTGCAAGGCCATCACACATCTATAATAACTTCATTTATGTAGAACCTTTTTAACAAAATTACAATGTGCTTAAAACTTTAAGTTCTGTTTTAGTTTGGGCACTTCTCCTTGTTCAGACAGAGCAGTGTGTCAACTCACCAGGTTTCTCGGTTCTTTTCCTTGGCTTCTCTCTCGTACTTTTCCAAGGTTCTCTTGTCTACCATGCCTGTTAGATACCTGTTGGACAAGAGTGGCACAACTAAGGAATGCAAGTCAACAGGTCAAAGGCCTCATGTAATGAATATAATCTCACTCGTGAGGAAAAGCAGAAAACCAAAAAAGGGAGACTTACATGATTTGTCCACCAATGGTGGACTTGCCAGCATCTGTCGAAGCAACACACTTTAGATTAAAGCTGTGACATTACTCATGTTAAACTTTGGTCTGTGAGTGGCCAATAAACATGAAAAATCTGAATAGGAAAAACAAAAAAAACAAAAACTAAGAGGCATTTATCTCAGTCTGATACTTTACTCAGGTCCTTACTCCTTTACTCCTCCACTTCAGTGAGAGATATGAGGTTCAATGACGTTATTGGGACTAACGGAACAGGACAGTCACTGCTCTCAGCCTCAACAGTGGGGCCAGCCCTTTAGATGCAAACGTAGCTGACTGATGAGTGATGAAGTTACACCGTTGGTAAGACTACCTGAGCTACTTTCCATAGAAGAGAGTTGCCAGCAGGAGTTAAAGTGGGCCAGGACTATCCAGGACAGCGTTCCAACACCTTCCATTAATAAGAAAATAAATCTGAGTGTCTAAACAGAGTGAGACAGACGAGCAGACACACAGACATGAGAGACGCTCCTCCTGGCAGGTCATCACACAACGCCATGGTCTTTTTAACTTCATTGTTGCAGAGTTGGTTTTAACACAGTGTTGTTTTTTGATTTAAGTGTCACATCTCAGCTGAAGACACAGTGATCGGCTGCATACACATGACTGACTCCAGACCAGCCTGCTCCTAACAGGTTGACTAATGTGGCCTCTCATTATGAAACACACAACTATTCACTGAATGAGACAGTCTCATTGGTTGTGTAACAGTGACAGAGGGCGGCTGTGGCTGTGGCTCAGGAGGTAGAGCATCCACTTATCAGAAGGTCGGTGGTTCGATCCCAGGCTCCGGTCCACATGTCCTTGAGTGGTCAATAACACTATATAAGCAGTCCATTTACCATTTACAGTAAGTACCATGCTGACACCAGAGTCTGTGTGGAGTCATAACAGACCATAGTGTAAATGAGTGCACTTCAGACATGTTAGGAGGTACATCAGTGATGACGGTGTGAAGTAGAGTTGCACGGTACCCACGCTACCCCGCGGTGCCAAATCGTAACGGTTCCTACTATACTAGAAATTCTACACGACGGTACGACCGGTGCTATGCTTTCCGCTACATAGCGGCCGCCTCTACTCTCCTCCCGGCTTCTCACTGCATGCTACTCCCCTGTAAACAAACCCACATGGCAACTACTGCAACCTGCTGAATGATTGGCTGTTTGCCTCTTACTGGTGACGTCCAGGGATATGATAGGCTGTTTCTGCACGCTGGGTCCGCCTGTCTGTTAGCTGGCTGTATGTGTGTTTCTGCCGGCAAGAACAAACTCGATGAAGACAGCTCCGCTTCGGTAAAAAAAAAATCGCTTCAAAACAAACAACAACAAGCTGATAAAAAAAGTGATAATACTAAAAAAAAGGCCGCAGTACCGCAATAATACCCGGAACCGTGATACTTTGTCTGGTATAGTATCGTGGTTACTCATTTTGGTATCGTGACAACTCTAGTGTGAAGGTGATAATCCTTTAGCTGGTGACACACACGGTGTCTGCACATTGGACAGCGGAGTAAACAGACACCGAACATAAACATGGCAGCTGGAGGAAACATCAGTACATTGTTGTAGCCCCATCGGTTCTTAGCTATGATTTGCATGTGTGAGCATTCAGAAGCACAAATGGCTCCTCTCCCACCATGTAGCATTTTGGCAAAGGTGGTGTAAGAAGACAGTTTTAGAGCAACAGTGACCATATGACCAACACATGTACTGGAGTGGACCATTTGCTGTGGGAAATACATGTCGGTTCTGCCTCCATTATATCTCTGGCTGATAATATTAGACCAGCCAGCCTCTAATTTTAACAATTAAACATGAAAACTGTTAAGTCACTGACACCCTATTTCAATCTGTTTATTTCAATCCAATCAGTTGTTACCCGATGCACATGCAGATCTAGACCAACAATCTACTGATTGGGTATAAACCCAGTATACGGCCAGATTGTGTACGGGTGTGAGCAGGGTGCAACTTGTGATGCCCAGCTGTGTGAGGAAATCACAGCACCTTTCAAAACCAAACTCTGTTTGTGAAAGCTTCACGTCTTCAGGAGGAACTAATGTAGGTCTGTTCGTAAACTTCAGAGCTCTTGCGAATATCATCATCCACTGACTGAACTACAGCAGACAAGTGTTTGCACTGACCTACGTGTCCGATGAATACGACATTGATGTGTTCCTTCTTGGGGGCGTCTGGTTGTATAAGTGGAACCTTGGGCACTGGCGTTTCCTCTTCCTCCTCCATCATTTCTGGAGCCGTCTCCTCTGTTGTTGCTGCCACTGCTGGCCCCCGGTCCCCGCCTCCTGGCTCCTCCTCATTTGGCTCAGCCTCTTTCTGGTCCCATGGCTCCTCTGTGGTCATCTCTGTGTCACCGTTCTCCACCGGACCTGCACAGCCACAAACACGGTGCACGTTATTCACCGTCTTTTCCTTCATTTTGACAAACTACTTGAAACAACTGAAGTGGGTGAAACATGCACAGGGTTTTGACTTAATTGAACATTGATGATACACAGCATATTTGTGTTTTCTTCTGCACTTCCTGTTACTAGAAATATTTTCTGAGCATTTTCGGTCACAAAATCCAAGTTTGATGTAAACCGCACTGATCAGTGTCCTGTTGCGAAAGGACAGACAAAATACACACACACAAGGCAAACTAAATACACTTCAGAAAAGTTCATGATTAAAGTTAAAAGAAATTAATAGAAAACAACATTTACTGTACATTTACTATGTCACTAATGCAAAAAGCAATGACATGTTTTACCACGGAGCACTCAGACATAAGACATTAAAAATAAATTTTAGGAAAGACCCTGCACATTGTTATTCACTGTTGTGCCCCGTCATGTGATTTATTTTTCTCAGCCAGCGGCAGCAGAACCAGCTGGATTTATACGACAACACAGACTCAAAGGTTTCAACGTGGAGTTGGTTCCACCAGTTTGTAAAGCAGAGTTAGAATGGTCATATGTCTCCACATACAGAACTTCATCCCAGCACAGCACTTTCTATACAATCACACAGACCCAAGGTGGGCACCAAAGACCAGTCTCACCAGTTCAGTATCCACCCAAATATGAAATATCACAATCTCTTGAGTTAGGGCCAAAAATATCTATTGTGCAGTCAGAGTGACCTTTTACCACCAAAATCACATCAGTTCATGTTTGAGTCCAAGTGAAGGTTTGTACCACATTTGACGAAACTCCATGAGACATTGCCTTCATGAGGACAGGCCATACACACTGACAGACACCCTGAAAATATGATGACTCTGGCCCTGGCTGTCGCTGGTGTGGAGGCATGAAGGTGTTTGGCTACATTTCATATTTCACAGTTTACACAAACATTCATTAACACACAAATGTCTGCTGAACAACTCACACTATACTGTAGTTGCAACCTCTGCCATTTTTCTGTTTATCTTTATTCAATCAGGAGCCAGGAAACATTCATTTCAGCACAGCGCTGCGACAGGGACCCTGCGTTCTCTGTATGAAGTGCACTGCTACAACAGCACAAGTAATGAACACTACGCACCACAGGAGGAGACGGAATGGGAAACAATGACAGTGCTCTGACATTAAGCCTCCTACACAGATCAGCAGTACTGCAGAGAACAGGTCCTGGTTCAGAGTAGAACCAGTTTGGGTTCCTTACATATCCATTTAATCTGATTTGAAAAAAAATAAATGAAGCATTTCCATGTGCAGACACACCACCAGTAAATCAAGCTGTACATGACAAAGATCATCTGTGATACTCTTTCCTCGCGTTTACCTCACAGAGTCCAGAAAACGTCACCTATTCAGTCCTGGGAACCACAGGGGAAACACACACAGTGCTTCTGAATGACAAGCACACCAGAGAATAATGCGTCTTCCTACAGAGCCATCTCTGACTCCTTCAGGTGAATGTGTCTACAAAGTATTCACGAACAGTATTTACACTACATTACAAATTCTCATGATGTGATGACATCTTAAGACACAGTTCTACTTTTGATCATTACTGCAGGAATTGCTGCATCTGAACACAGACACTGACCTACAACAGTTTGCTTTTTCTGCTGGGTTTCAATGTCGTTGGAAATTTACTATTACTAAGAGACACTCCGCTCACCTGACATCACACCTGTTACTTTAACAACATTGTAGTGTGTGTTTGTAATGCGTCTTAAAGAAGGCTCTGTTGTAAAAAGTGTAAATGGTAAATAAAGATAATTCATTCATTCAGCCCAGAAACATCTGTGTGGTGTTTAAGGACACAGCGTTCTCAGTGACTTTAATTCTTGCTGTACAATCTTTGAAGTCGCCCTTCTGATGAGGACGTCCTGTCTGTGCAATCAGTGTAATTCTTCATGTGTTTTGTCATCAATTATTTTGCTAATGTTTCTCAAATAATGAAGACAACCCTCCACTCTGCAAGACACAAACTCTCAGCTGAGAGCGCACACACATTGATAAATTTTGTGCGTGTGTGGGGACAGGGGTGTTTCTCTACCACCATGCTCACATTGTTTTGGAGCAGAGGCCACTGGTCATGAAAGCACACGCTGGATTTCATGAGTAGTTGGTTGTTTGTCCAGCAGCCGGCACGCATGGAAAGCTCTATGTGCACTCACGAAGGGGTTTTTGTCTTCGCTAAATCAATCTGAGCCACGTGAGCTCTTATATGCACAAACTAATATTGAAAGGACACAGGTGCCACAAAAACTTTTCTGGTATTTTTGGCCGGACAGTGACTGTGGAGAGAGAAAAAGGACCGGGAGGGGACAGAGACAGGTGATGACATGCAGCAAAAAGCCCAGGCTGGATAAGACACAAACCCGGGCAAATGGGTTGGGGACTCAGCGATACATGGTACAGTAAACTACCAGTGTGCCTCAGGGCCTTTATCTCCACACATCTATGGCAGAAATTATTTTCCTCTTATTTCCTACCTCAGATTTATCTTGTGACCTCTTGGCAGGTCCTGAACACCAGGTTGGAAACCACTCCCCCACATTGATATGGTAATACAATTGTATTGTACATTATTTCATGTTATTTTAACCAAATATTTTACAGTCCAACACTTTTGTGCTGTTGTCATCTAACTTTATAACAAGATGAACCATGACGGTTTCCTTTCTCCATCAAAAAGACACAAACCTCCATCGTTCCCCATGATGGCACATTTTACCTCCTTAAACATCTTCTGGATTGAATATATTTAAGAACGACCAAAAGTATTACTAGAGCCACAGGCTGTGACACTTCACAGACTGATACGTGAAGTTTGGTGAGAAATCTTTACATGATAAACTGTGAGCAAATTTCTGCAACATTTTCCTACTTTTAAGTAGAAGGATGCATTTTCTTTGAAATATGAGTTGATTGTGTCTACTATACAAACCTGGCCAGTGTGTGCACAGTCAACAAGCTTTAGGACCCAGACAAGGTGGCCACGCCTGAGTTGTTGTGGTCATCAGCTGTGAACATCCAACCACATTTCTCTGCTGCCTTTTCAACTGTGATAATGTTTCCTCATAACAAGTGGAGAACAAATACTACAGATATTTGTCCTGGTACTTTATTTGAATGACTGCAGAAGTAAATGATGAAATAACAATGTTAGCAGAGCTGCTGCATATTCTGTTGTCATGCAATGTTATCAAACTTTAATATTTTACTATTCCGACTATTACATTTAATGCACTTGCACACTGTGACCCACAAGATATCATATTGCAAGAAGCACAACCAATAATAATAATAATAATAATAATAATCACATTTTACCAGTTTACAACTGAGCTGAATGGTGGGTTGACCGCAAGCCTCTATAAAACATTCCTGTACATGTAGCATTATCTCCCCCTGAAATAAGGCCATGTCTGCTTAAAGTGATAATGAAACAGATCAAGACCCACAACCAGTAACAAAACACAAGACAAACTGATGCTAATCTATAACAAAACTCACTATTCAGTTAATTTGTGGTCACAGAGAGGGGGAATGGAGCTTTCAGGCAAACTGAACTTCTGTAATTGGGCCTTGGTAACTCATGATGTAAGAGTCACTTCAGGCTTTGTTAATCCTCTCTGTTCAGTGAGGGCCTGCACCAGTCAGGACAATGGGGTGCGCAGTAACAGCATGTATATGGCACATGGCACAGAGGGAACCTAGCTTAAACACAGACTCTATACATACCAGTGCTTTCTGACACCTCCATGGTGGATAGTTTTTCAACAGCAACTGAAAAAGAAATAATGGTTGAGTTAATGTTTAAGTCCATCTGCTGGAAGTCTGACCTATTCCACTTGCTAACTCTGTTTAACTCTGAACAGTGTGGTAATGTGATAAACCTCTAAACTGACAGTGAAAAAAATATAAAATATATAATAAGTGTATTTTCTTTACACACCAAAAGGAGATTTCACTATGCCTTCAGAAGCCAGAGGAAGACATCAGAGCCTGACACATGTACAGCACTTTCAAACTGCCACTGACCATGGCTGATATTTATAGAGACAATAGGTGGAGGTTTAAACCCACTGACACGCTCACTTAGCATCCGTCTGTCAAACAGTGTATTTAAGTTCCGTGGATATAGGACGTGTTAATGTAAAATGATAACGGCTTCCTACGGTTACTGCCGTGTTAATATTGCATTCACCAGGTCCAGGTCTTCACGCGGGTTCCAGTGACACATTTGGCCCCACTCATGACCAGTGCTGCGTCAGAACATCCACGTCACACGAAACCCACTAATTTCTTCCCTTTACACGACCTTAGGTTAAACCATCGGGGTGTTAGAAAACGACTACAGGGATGTCTGCAGTAACCTCTCGTTTGGTTCCATTTACTGTTTAGAATTAAATTAACGATAGAACTCACCGCCTGAACACTAAGCCACATAGGAACTCGATGCTCAGTTGTGAAACCGCACCACTAACGAACATGCTAGGTGGCTACTGCCGGTTGGTTTCAAGAGGCAGATGCCGGTTTGGTTGATCACTTTTTACAGTTATGACAGTGCTCAACAAGCTACACAACACCACTAAGAAACATTAACAACATGTGCAGGTTATAGTTATAGTTTTACAGCGCCAGGCGCACCGTGTAAATTACTGCTACACCAAACACCACGGCAGTTAGCTAGTTTGTCGCGCTTCAAGAAACGCGTGTCTGTAGAGTAGCTAGTGAGCTAGCAACTACCCAGCCCAAGCTCGTGTTAGCGGCTAGCTAACTGCTAGCTAACGTAGCTCCCCAACGTGACTGTGAACTCACCAGCGGAATTGAGATTTTCCGAGTGTGCTTTCACGCCAAAAGACGGAACAAATTCGGCGGCGTTTACATTGGGCACGAACGGTTTAGCATTCACGTTTAGAGTTGTGAATGCTGGTTCAAGTTGTCCGTCGATTGTGGCCTCCACATCGTCCTCTTGTTCCCAGGAATCAGGGGCAGTGTCTCTCGGGTCCATCGTTGGTCTTGGATTTTCACTACTGTGAGATTTGAGCTACGCAGTTCTTGGTCTACGTAGGTGTCCGCCCAGAACCCGACGTTAAGGTCACCCCTCAGAGTAATCGAGAGCGTCCCAACTCGAAGTGTAATGTTTTGTCTCCGACTCAGGTGAAATTAAGCCACCGGCTTCTATCGGCACGGCCGCCAGAGAGGATATTCGACTCAGCACTCCCGGAGACAGTCCGCGTGAGCTAATGCATCCCGTCAGTCGACGTGAAACCCCAGAAACCTCTGGGATATGTAGTCTTATTCAAGAGCGTACAGCATTTGTTTTTAAAGCGTTTTAGGGCAAGAAAACTACATTTCCCAACGGCTCGTGGCAGACAGTTTACGTCAGTAGTTTCTGACCTTTTCAGGAACCGCAGATTCGTCTCAGGTTTTCTTGTAACAAATAGAAAACGACTTAAACGTAGAAATACAGCTTAACTCACTCTCATTTGAATTCATTTTTGTTAGGAAAATTCATTTTACTTAGGTACAACATGTTAAATATCACATCGAATCTCCTTCATATTGTTGGAATTGACAAAATTCACAATGAGGATTTGTTGAGAAAGTTTTTTTTTCACTCATTGTTGCAACAATAATAACGTCATTACCATTTTCCCTGTTCAACAAACTAATGAGAGAAATGACAATACAACAGCAACTTACTGAGTCCATCATTTGATAAAAATATGTCTGGTTTTGCAACAAACCAATCTCAGTCACTAATTATCTGAAGTCTTCCCCTTTTTCATTTTATGGATTTCAGTCTCAGAAGTGGAGTAAGTCATACGACACTGCAACTACACTGAGGGGCTCCAAAATTAATCAACAAGCAAATTATATAAAAACTCCTGAGATAATCATGACTGAGGAAATCAAATGGAGCACATGCTCTTGTGTACATGATGTGTATTATCTCTGAAAGTTTTGTTTTTGCCCTCAGGCGTTAAAGTGGTCAGACCATTAAATTAGCAGTTCAACTAGAGACAACGGTGTATTCATAAAAAGAAATGCCTGAAGGTGTACATTTCACATTCAGCACACAACTTGCCAGCTCAGCTTTTACATTAGCAGTATATGAAGTGTGATGTTATTATTTGTTATTATATGACCATAATCAGTTACCAATCTACTTTAAATAAAAGCAACTGAATAAAAGCAACACTTGTACAATATAATGCAACCAGGACTCACGTCCTTTCATAATGAGGTGGATGGATGGAACCAGCACCTCTGAGCTTCACATGGGTAGCATTTGTTGTATTAGATTGTACAATATGTTACAATTTCTTTTGTCCATTACTATGTATATGAAAATGTAACTTGACAAGAACCAACACACAGTTTTGCAAGTCCCAAGTCAACACCAACAACTCCAGAATCCAGTCCACTCCTAAATTTGGTGCTTCCAACAAACATCAAAATATTTAAAAGCATCACGTCTTGGTGTGTAATTTCTGTGGCATGATCACCATTCATTTATAATTTCTGAGTGCTGTGACTGGTTGCTGTCAGATTTATTAAAAGTTTATCTGTTGCCAAAAAAATCAGAAAATAGTTTCTGTGATCATTTTTAATCTTTAGGTTCAGGAAAGACATCGAGTCATTTCAAGTCCAGTGGCCAATACAAGTGAATTCCAGGTAATAGTTGTGTTACAAGTCTGTTTTAATTCTGTCAAGTTTTGAGTAATGAGTCAAATCTGCCTCAAGACCAAGTCACGTGACCCAAGTGCATTCCTGTGGTCATCAGTGGTCATTTTCAATAATTTTTATTTGTACTGGTTTGACGGCTGTTTTATCTTTTGCTGTGGTTGTCAAGGCCTCAGACTGAACAAATGAGCAGGTTGTGAACACACACTTCCTAGATTTAGTTTGAGTCCAGCATGTCACAGTTTCCTTCCACCACTGCTGCCTCAGACTTTTCGTTTAAGGAGAGTTTAAATTTCTCCAGATTACTCCAAAACTCATTTGGCTCTATTTCTAGCTCCATTACAGATATGCTGTAGAATTACCCCTTTATTTGATAAATTCTATTACAAGGTCTTAAAACACATATGCACACAAAGGACTTCCATGATGTCATAATCTCATTCAGTCATTACATGTGCATTTTGTTATTAACACCTGACATTGTTTTTGCTTTCCTTTATTTCTGTATTTGTCAGAGATCTGCGGCTCAAGTACAATTACAGTTAGATGTATTTAAGCTGACTAACTGAAACATTAGCATGCCAGTTGTATTGATTGACCAACCCACAACTGCATAGAGGAAGACTGAAAATAAGACAGAGAGGTACTTTTAGAGTTATAACAACTCCAGAAAGCCGTGGCCTCACATTAAGACTAGAACACTTAGAATTTAATCTGTTAACAGAGTTTAAACAACACATGTCAACATGTTTCTGTGCAGTAAATTAATTTTAGAAAATATTTAAGAGGAAGGATTCTGATGATTAAATACATTCAATTATTCAGACAGTGAAAGCTGCAGGACAGTCCAGGACATTTCATATCAAACCAAGAGTTCTTCATCAAACATAGAAAGTTATTAATTCAGCTTTGCATTGTAATCACACAACAAAAATAATCATTAATCTGCTTCATTTACACCATTAAAGAAATTAAATAAAGAACAATAGTAAAGTAATTATCTACAGAACAAGTGCAATAAAGCTGAAATCCTTTCCTTTGTAATCTTCATTCCCCCTGTGATAATTCCTTATTAAACCATTGTATTTAATCCACATTGTACAACTCTTTACAGTAAATGTTCCACCAGTACCTGCCTCAATCTACTACAGGACCAGTCAAATCTGTGTTTGGCTCTCTTTCTTTGACATTTTCTGTTTGTTTATACTTTGTTTTTACATTCAGGCACCACCATGAGAGCTACACCATTTCTACCACACCTACTGAGGCTCATTCACTCCCACTTAATTCCAAAAATTGTGTATAAAACAGTTTGCATGTTTTGCATGTTCCCATCACAGTTTCATATTAATAAGAATATGTTTCATATTCATGTCACCTGGGCCTTATTTTCCAACATTTGAGTTATGTTTTCATCACTCACACAGTCTGCAGTAACAGTGATCTTACCGGTTTGTTACAGGTCACGCTGTGTGAGATGGTCGACAACAATCATGGTCACATCCTGTGTCAGACTGCACACTACAATATCAGTATATAAGGGCATATCTACCAGCAGTCACAATGTCATGTTGGACAGTGTTTGTGTCTTATATTTCTGATCCAGTTTTGAAGCAGACTGTCTTTGGTTTCCAAAGATAGAATCAGTCTTTAGTGGACGTGTCTCACAGGGAGATCGTAGACCATCATTTGGATTGAAAATCTGGTAACTGACTGACTTTCATCTGCGACCACACAGTGCATAAGGGTCTGTAGCATGTCCTCTAAAAATATCCTGGTGTGACAGACACACCACAATGTAGTCTACAGTCATGTTAATGTTACAAAACGTTAATAAAGTGCACACAACATGCTCAGACTCAGCCTGTGATGCCTGTGATTATTAACCATACCAAAGAAGGACCATTGCACAAGAGCAAAAGATGGCAAGGAAGTGTCGGGTGGCGAATTTCAAAGCCCCCCACAATCACAAACAGTTGTTCAGAACAGTGCAAGAAAAAAAAAGACACAAACAAACAAAATAACAAACTAGAGACCATCCTGTGATGGGACACAGTAACCAACCCGGTTACGTTCCAACCCGGTGCTCAATAGTTATTACTACATTATTACCAGCTGGTATTGTTTTCACCCTGTGAGTCTGTGTGTCTGTACAGGTGTGTGAGTGTTAATTGTTAGTTGTAGTTAGCTACATGAGTACTCAGTAGTCATTGGTTGGACCACACCCATCTTTGAACTCAGCCTTCGTTTTGAACTACACACCTGTAACGTTTTGTGACTGTATCTTGCAGGTTGTCATGGTGACATCTGTCCACAGACAGACTGACATATAAACACCTGCCAAAGTCCTCAAAACTGCCTCCATGGTAGTTGCTGCTACTGTGGGTGTCTCCAGGACCAGATTTTGTCATGACACACAAACTAGGGCTGAACAATAAGCAAAAAAAAAAAAGTATTGCTAATATTTTGGCAGATATTTCATATGAGTCACAAATTCAGCTGGAATGGTCATTTTTGATTGTGTTGTGTGTTGTTTGTTGTTCACTTATGTGTGGAGAGTATGACTTGCAGGCTGGAGTGTCTCTGTAGCACCACAGTGCTTCATTTATCGTCTATTGTTGTTACACATTTTACCTTTATCAAAAAAACTGCAGCTCATGCACAATCACACAGACTCACATGGTGAAAACAATTCCAGCTATCGCAGCTGGTCATCACCTGTTTACCACTCTAATATGGCACTTGGAAATATTCAAAGGGTGATCCAGGACAGGAAGTACTTTGACTGATGTATGGCAGGATGTTTTTGGCAAAGAAAAGAAATATTCCACATAAAGTGAATACAGTCAGGTCCATAAATATTGGGACATCGACACAATTCTAAGCTTTTTGGCTCTAAACACCACCACAATGGATTTGAAATGAAACGAACAAGATGTGCTTTAACTGCAGACTTTCAACTTTAATTTGAAGGTATTTACATCCAAATCAGGTGAACGATGTAGGAATTACAACAGTTTGTATATCTACCTCCCACTTTTTAAGGAACCAAAAGTAATGGGACAAATTAACAATCATAAATCAAACTTTCCCTTTTTAATAATTGGTTGCAAATCCTTTGCAGTCAATTACAGCCTGAAGTCTGGAACGCATAGACATCACCAGACGCTGGGTTTCATCCCTGGTGATGCTCTGCCAGGCCTCTACTGCAACTGTCTTCAGTTCCTACTTGTTCTTGGGGCATTTTCCCTTCAGTTTTGTCTTCAGCAAGTGAAATGCATGCTCAATCAGATTCAGGTCAGGTGATTGACTTGGCCATTGCATAACATTCCGCTTCTTTGCCTTAAAAAACTCTTTGGTTGCTTTCGCAGTATGCTTTGGGTCATTGTCCATCTACACTGTGAAGCACCATCCAATGAGTTCTGAAGCATTTGGCTGAATATGAGCAGATAATATTGCCCAAAACACTCCAGAATTCATCCTGCTGCTTTTTTCAGCAGTCACATCATCAATAAATACAGGGGAACCAGTTCCATTGGCCGCCATACATGCCCACGCCATGACACTACCACAACCATGCTTCACTGATGAGGTGGTATGTTTTGCATCATGAGCGGTTCCTTTCCTTCTCCATACTCTTCTCTTCCCATCACTCTGGTACGAGTTGATCTTTGTTTCCACTGTCCATAGGATGTTGTTCCAGAACTGTAAAGACTTTTTAAGATGTTGTTTGGCAAACTCTAATCTGGCCTTCCTGTTTTTGAGGCTCACCAGTGGTTTACATCTTGCGGTGAACCCTCTGTATTCACTCTGGTGAAGTCTTCTCTTGATTGTTGACTTTGACAAACATACACCTACCCCCTGGAGAGTGTTCTTGATCTGGCCAACTGTTGTGAAGAAGGTTTTCTTCACCAGGGAAAGAATTCTTCAGTCATCCACCACAGTTGTTTTCCGTGGTCTTCCGGGTCTTTTGGTGTTGCTGAGCTCACCGGTGCGTTCTTTCTTTTTAAGAATGTTCCAAACAGTTGATTTGGCCACACCTAATGTTTTTGCTATCTCTCTGATGGGTTTGTTTAGATTTTTCAGCCTAATGATGGCTTGCTTCACTGATAGTGACAGCTCTTTGGATCTCATATTGAGAGTTGACAGCAACAGATTCCAAATGCAAATAGCACACTTGAAATGAACTCTAGACCTTTTATCTGCTCCTTGTAAATGGGATAATGAGGGAATAACACACACCTGGCCATGGAACAGCTTAGAAGCCAATTGTCCCATTACTTTTGGTTCCTTAAAAAGTGGGAGGTAGATATACAAACTGTTGTAATTCCTACATCGTTCACCTGATTTGGATGTAAATACCTTCAAATTAAAGCTGAAAGTCTGCAGTTAAAGCACATCTTGTTCGTTTCATTTCAAATCCATTGTGGTGGTGTTTAGAGCCAAAAAGCTTAGAATTGTGTTGATGTCCCAATATTTATGGACCTGACTGTACATGACAAGCCCCGACCCTCTGTGGCAGAAGGCCACTTTTTGCTCAAGTTGCATTACTGAATAAAATAATAATATATTTACATAATAATTAAAAAACTAGCATACCTCTGACCCCAGCTGTTGTGTAATTGTAAAGGGAATAAAGCTGTGGATAGAGCTAATGTTGTACGACAGAGTGTTGGGGCCACTGTTATAAAAGAAGTCTGAGAGTTTCAGAATGGTCTTACGATTTTGACAAAAACTCATAATTTCAAGAAAAAAGTCGCAACGTTATGACTCATAATTTTAGGAGAAGAGGTTGTGATATTATGAGATCAATGTTGTATTTTTCCAATAAAAACTTTGATTTTGATAATAAGTTTGTAATGTTCTGAGATATATATGTTGAAGTAAACAGAACAGCAGTGCACTGATATTTACAAAATGGGGAACGTGGAGGATCTGAAGGTTTTAGGTTTCAGCTCTTAGCACCTTATTACATAGTTTATACTGTAGCTACACTCTGTCAGACTGAGCTCAGGATGACACCAGCAGAACATGAAAGTGTGTAATGTATGTAATGACACACACGTCATGCGACTTTCATTCCATGTCAGTGCACAGAGAGCAGATCTGTATATTATTGTATGACTGCAGTCAAAGCGCAGGAGAAATAGTAACTGTACATGTGAACAGTCTACAGGCAGCAATGATACAATAACAGAACAATTTGTTTTTCCTTCAATCTACAGCCTGTCTCAAATTTTCTTCATAATACGGCCTTTTCTTGTAAAGTTATGACTTCATGTGTTTTTTTCTTATAAAAAATTGTGTTTTGTAAAAATTATTGTAAAATTACAGTTGCATATCGTTATTTCGACTTTTTCACATCAAATTACAATTTTATCATGTAGATCAGGTTTTTGTAAAATTACAATTTACTCTTGTAGTTTCTTTACTTTCCTCATGAATTTACAACTCTATCTCTAATAAGCTCAGCTTTTTCTGTACAATAACAACTTCATCTTGTAATAACGGTTTTGTAAAATACCAGCTTTATTTTTAGAATAATAAAGCTGCTATTGCTGGTAAAACAATGTTTTGGGTTTTTTTCATAAAGTTACAACTTTATTTCTGATGTTTCTATTGGAAACCTGTGGCTTTATTCTTATTATTTTGTGATTTTAATTCTTAAGTTGTGACTTCATCTTTGTAATGTTCCCACTTCTCCAAATATTTGGACTTTATTTTGTTATTAAAGATTTCCTTTTCCTGCAGCAGTGACTCTAATAATCCATCATGCTGTTTGGGGCAGTGCTCTCATGAAGGGAGTGTTTGAAGCTTGGAAGCAGGTGACTGCTGTTAGTAGGAGCCATTTTAAATTAAATACGACTCCTCCTCTACAGATTTATTTGATCAAAAATTATTATAGTTTGTAATTGGGCAAGTTAGATACATATTTGCATGTAGACTATTTACAGTGAGGAATCTAAACATTTTAATTGCAGCAACACTCATTGCTTTAATATTGAGCTGCTTTAATATTGAGTGGTCAAGTGAAGTGAGTATTAACTAATCATATTTCTCTTTAAATCTAAAAAAGAAATCTGTGTGCAATATGGCTACTCCTCTGCTCTATAATCCATCAGGACACAAAGTCATCAGCTGACAGATATCAGTGTAAAAATCAAGACAAAGTTGGCCTGAATGTTACTGAACTCTACTCCATCCTATGTTTAAAGGAAAAATCCACCCAAAAACACTTCACTCCATCCTGTTGTCAAGTGGATTCTTGAATACACAGCAAATCAGAGATGACATGAGTCATGTCAGGACACATCCACATATTTTTAGTGTTTGAACATTTTTCAACCTAAAACAGGGTAAAGGCAACAGTCATACAGAGGCAGGTACAGTATACCTGTTTCTTGCCAGACACAAGCCTCAACAGACCATAATGCAATGGACCCATAACTGCTCATTTCACAAACCAAGTTTTATGTGTATCAGTACACCTCTGAATGAAACAACTTGCTCCTGTTCTGTGAGATCTCACTTCTCAGCCACAGGCAGAAGAAACATATATTGAACCACTATCACTAAATAAGTAGAATGCACTGGGTACAATGTAAGTGTATCCATGGGTGGATTTTTCCATTAACATCCTAACTGCCCTGAAACATCAGATGGAGACAGACAGCTCAATCTAGTTCCATCTGTTTTCCTTCAAAACTGTTACATTCACACTGTAATGATCCCTTTTTAAACATCTGTCAGGCTGGTATCATTTAGAGGACAGCTGGAAGACACCTGCACAGAGACTCGTCCTATCTCCCACTCTGCTCCACCTCTTGGCCTTCAGGCTGCCTCTCCTCTGAGGCCTCCTCGGTCTCCACCTGTGTGTGCACCTGCACAGAAGACTTCTGGATTTTCTGTGGTGAGACATCAGTTGAGGTGTGGGGGTCGTCCTCTGGTGCAGGTGGGGTGGCGGGAGGGTGGATGTTACTGCTCACAGGGAAACTCTGCTCCATGGTCATCTCATCAGCTTGTCCGATTGAGCTGGTCTCACTGAAGGAGTCGGAGCTCGCTCCTGAGCGCCGGAATAACCTCTGACCTGTGAGGAACCATGAAGACAGGAAGTGAACACGGGGAGCTTGATGTCATCTCCCATTCATACCCAGATATCCGTGTGTCACTTGTAACAAAGACAGAGACAGAGCTCAGAGAGAGCAAAGAAAAATGTCTATCCACCATAACAATGTTAGCAGGCAGCAACAACAGAGGGAAGGACAGTCATATGTGTGACTGCTGAGGCAAATGTTTCTACACACTGAGGATCTTTAGAATCACATCAAAACACGTTCTGTCCAAAAAAGCTGCTGCAAAGCCTGAAGTGATAATCTCCTGCTACAAAAACAAAATATAAGGGAGACACAAGACAATATAAAGAAAAGACGCTGTTACCATGATCAAAACAGCATGTGTGCTGACAACAGTTTGTCATCAAAAATACTCGTTAAGAAATCAACCTGTTTTACCTCAATGATATGCAAATGTATTCAGAGAGGTGTTCTATCTATCAGAACATCTACTTCATATGAGGTGTCTGGTGTAAGTGTGAAGTTTCTAGTACGTATCATTCTTGAGTTATTATATTCACAAGGATGAGTCTACAGAGTCTCGGAGTCTCTGAATCACATAGACACAGAGACACGGAGTCACAGTATACAGACGTCAGTGACAGACATGGACAGTCCTACCTGGCAGTCTCTTTGAAGAAGCGGTAGGAGTGTCTTGCAGGGATGGTCTGCCTGCCTGGGCCTTGGTGGAGTACATTACCTCTGTGGAGTCCAGGGAACCTGAGTACACACACCATGAACAAGCACATGTATGTTACACACATGCACTGACAAACATTTACATACTGATGTATACCTTTTATAAACAGTGCTATGGTTATAGCCCTGTATGCAGCACCAAATAACAAATGTATGTTTGCTTTAAAAGCTGATATCTTTCACATCATATGCACATTTTAGACATGAACCGAGCACAAGTTGTTTACAGGAACTCTGTTTGCACAATTCCACAACTTGTCCATGAAAACAGAAGTGTATATAATATAAGACAACAAGTGTCCACAGGTGTCATAGAAAAGTAATGAACCTGGCTGGGACACAAAGCACTGAACGACAAGTCTGTCGCAGAAGCATGTTTCTGTATTTGCTTGTGTTGTGTATACTGGTGTTCTCAAATTAATGAAGATGTGTTTTATTTGTGTTTTGTCTATTTGCATGTGTTTTCTTAAGTTGCAGTGTGTTTAGCTCTCAGGGCCACCGTAGACCTCAGCTAATCTGCTACAATCCAAACGTGCAGGTCACAGCATGTTTAGAAAAGAGGAACAGAACAAAAATTTAGCATTAATTAATATTGTTGTCAATAGTGCTTCTTCTATCAGAATTACTAAAAAGAAATTATTCATTTTATTTATAATAATATCATCTGTCCCAACAGACAGTACCTGCAGCCAAGTTAAAGGTCCTTCCCTTTATGGAGCTCTGAACTGGAGAGAACCAGTTTAAAACGGAGCCAACCAGAGGAAGCTGTCTCAGCATCCCCTGTAACACACAGACACACAGGACGTCAAACATTTCACCTTGAATTAGATTTGTATGATTAAATGTAGACCTTCACACAACCACACTCACACACAACCACACTCACAATTTATGATGTAAGACAGAAAACTTGTGTCTGGAACTTGTGTTAGTCTTACTACTCACTCACTCACTCACTCTCTCTCTCACTCTCTCTCTCACTCTCTCTCTCACACCTCTTCCATGAGTTTCTCCTCATTGGCCTTCTGCAGCTGCAGCTCTGCCTCCAGGATGCCTTTCCTCACCACCTCCGTCATGTTTTCCAACAGCTACACAGGTGAGAATCACAACATTTAGAAATGTAATATATAAGACAACATATACATTTCTGGAACAAAAATCATTATATCTGATCTAATTTGCTTCTGCTCTGTATCAATCATTTGTGATGTAGTTAAAGCTAAAATCTGACAGATACTGTTCAGAAGCCTGGAGCTTTCCCACAGTTCTTACAACTTCTTTGTACCTCAGCTCACCTTCACCTAGAGATGAGCGGTGCCCAGAACAGCACTTTCAGCCGGGCAGCCTTGTAGGAAGTGGTCATGTCACATCAATGATACATTTTAGTTGCGTAACAACGCATCAGCAGGAAAGAGACAAACACATGTCCCACACGTTTAATATGGGGACACTTTGTTCAGCAGGAGAGGGTCAAAAGCAATCAAATGGAGCGGTGAAATTCAAGGGAATAACACTTGTGTCACCCGCCCACAGCACTTCTCAGAGTCTCATATCACACACTAATTCATGGTAATGTGGGGGAGTGTTCTGTGTCGGATCTGCTGGATCTCTCACTGCAGGCCACAGCATCTTACATGACTGTGTTAACTGCTATTAAACTGGAGGGAAAGAGAAAACTTTTACAGTCCAATGTTAATAAAAGAGAGTTTCTTCATGTTCCCCTTCATGCTGGTCTTTTCCCTGAGGTACAAGGACACCTTGGTTTCTGATCTTCATCTGTCACTTCACCTTTGACCCTGCACTGACTTTTTCATTATCTAAAGATGGGCTTTAATTACACAATGACTAAAATGTCTAATGACCTTCAGGTATCATATAAAATGAACATAGCAGTTACCCTTCCACTCTCCTCTATGTCCCTCCCCAGGGCAGCTATTGTATCCACAAGCTCTGAAACATCAACGTCCTCAGTCACCATGCCAACAAAGATACCGTCCTGCTCAGTGCCAAACTCAGGACCTGGGAAGAGAGGAGGAGATGGAAATGGTTCAGTAACATACATGCTGTAAGCCCTGTCAGATGTGAAGCAGCACTAACCAGTAGAGAAGATGATGTCAGTGTCAAGCTCTTGTAGTTTCTTCAGCAGCTCAGTGTTAATTTTTTCCAGCTCCTGCTTCCTCCTGCTCTCATCCATCCCTTCAGCCCGCGGCTCGTACCTGAACATCAACACATCAGTCAATGTTTGAATCCTACTGACCACATCAGACCTATGACTTATTCTGCTGTCGAAGCTTTAATGAATAACCACAGAGGAAGTGAGGGATGGACAATCTCTCACTGTGCACATAAGATGATTTACAACAGAACTCTTCACAGCCTCAGGTCTGTCCTGCCTTACCGAACAGCCCCCAGGCCAGGCCAGCTGAGCTCCTCTATGTATGTGAGCAAGGCTGCATGCCGGTGGGTCTCCTCTCTGAAGTCCTGTCGGAGGCACATTGTGGAGCTCATCACGGGCACGAGCTCCATCAGCTTTTCCACCAGGTCCTCAACATCCTGCTGCTGAGTGCCAAGGACTGGGAAGGAAGGAGAAGTCACAGTCATGACTGAGTCCTGCTGACGTTTCAACTCTTGCTGGGAATCTTTAAATTTAGAACTGTCTGTCTGTCCGACCGACCGACCGACCGACCGACCGACCGTCCGTCCGTCCATCCATTCATATGCCTGCCTGCCTGCCTGCGTTGCTAAGGGCCTGACTATATGCAGTGTCCTTTATGAAGTTTTGTGGATGAGCAGTTGTTGAGACCCTAACATTCCCCAACAATAACCCTCACAGAAACCGATGACATCAGTGACATCCTAGACTATTGCTTTGCGAGGCTGCTCCCATCAGGCCACTGATGGGCACATTTTGAACTGGCACTGATCTATGATTAATATGAACAATATTAAAAATACATGAAGACAGAACGTTGTGTTTGTCTGTGTGTGTCTGTGTTACCTGCAGCAGTCAGCAAGGGGCTGAAGCGAACACACGTCCCTTCGTCTTCAAGCTCCACCACATCTAATCCACTGGTGGGAACCAACTGGGCAAGCTGCTCACCCAGCTGCACACAAGGAAATTTTAAAGGATAAAGGATTGTTGGTAAGTGTTGAAAGAACTGATAACAAAACTGCATGTTTTATTTTGTCTGAAAAGGGTCAGTTCTGATTCTGAAGGTATTGATTTTCCAGAGTTCAACCAAAACAGCCAAACTGGCAGCAAAGGTGCCAAACAATAAATAAATTCATATCCCGATCTTTAATCAGCTGACATGAAACTAGCTGTGAGTGCTTACAACCATGCCCTTGACTTAATGACTTAATCAAACACTGTGTGGACCCTCTGTAAGTCATTCCTTCTACATTTCACATTGTTACTATAGTGGCAGGAAAAAGTAAGCGAACTCTTTGGGACAACCTGTTTTGTTTTTTTTGTCATAAAATGAGATTTGATTTTCATCCAAGTCACAAATATAGACAAACACAGTGTCCCTTAGCTAATATCACACAGACAATTATAATCTTTGTGTCTTTATTGAACACAGCCATTAAACCTCGTGGAAACAGTCGGTGAACCTTGGATTTCATAACTGGTTGAACCTCCTTTGGCTCTAATAACCTGAAACCTGCTCATCAGAGCTGCTGAGCGTCTTTGTGAGCTCAGTCCACAGGATCTCTACTGGATCCAGGTCTGGGCTCTGACTGGACCGCTCCAGAAGGTGGATTTACACTGATGTTTAGGGTCATTGTTCTGCTGCATCAGCAGCTTCTCCTGAGCTTCAGCAGGTGAACAGACACCCTGACAAAATCCCTGTACACCAACACCTGCACCTCCAGCCATCAGTCTGTCAAGCTCCTGAAGTTTGCAGACGACACCACTCTCATTGGACTCATCTCTGATGGTGATGAGTCTGCCTACAGGTGGGAGACTGACCGTCTGGTGACCTGGTGCAGGCAGAACAACCTAGAGCTAAACGCTCTGAAGACAGTGGAAATGATAGTGGACTTCAGGAAGAGCCCAGCCCCACCCACCCCCATCTCCCTGTGTGACTCCCCCGTGGCTACCGTGGAGCATTTTCGCTTCTTGGGAACCACCATCACACAGGATCTCAAATGGGAGCTAAACATCAGCTCCCTCATCAAAAAAGCTCAGCAGGGGATGTATTTCCTGAGGCAATTGAAGAAGTTCAACCTGCCAAGGACTATGATGGTGAACTTCTACACCTCCATCATTGAGTCCATCCTCACCTCCTCCATCACCATCTGGTACGCTGCTGCCACGGAGAGGGACAATAACAGACTGCAGCGTATCATCCACTCTGCTGAGAAGGTGATTGGCTGCAATCTTCCGTCCCTCCAGGACCTGTACACCTCAAGGACTCTGAGGCGTGCAGGGAAGATTGTAGCTGACTCCTCCCACCCTGGACACAAACTCTTTGTGACACTCCCCTCTGGCAGGAGGCTGCGGTCCTTCAGGACCAAAACCTCTCGCCACAAAAATAGCTTCTTCCCATCTGCTATTAGCCTTATCAACAAGGCTAGAGAGCCCCACTGTTGCTGATCAATTGCACCAATCACCAGAAAAAATTCCTTGTATGTGAAAACATACTTGGCAATAAAACTGATTCTGATTCTGATTCTGATTCTGATTCTGATTCTGACATGATCCTGAAGAGACGTTGATAAACCATGATGTGGAGCTGTCCAGGTCCAGATCCCGATGCTCCCCCCACCTGCTCCGCTTGTGGGAGGAGGTTTTCAGGTTGGTCTTTAGAGACCTGTTACATCACAGATAGATTTGCATGTTCTTCACACAGTCCACCTCAGTCTCGCCAGACCATCAGACATGTTCCAGTAGTGTTGTGGAGAGTCGGACTGCAGCTTCATCTCTGGTGTCCATGGCAACAGGACTCCATCCTCCATGACGTGTGTGGTGAACTCATCAACAGAGATGTGAACCAGCTCCTTCAGCTGTGACTCTCATCATCACTGTTGAGCTGTTGGAGTCTCTCAACTGGACTTAGTCCTCTTCTAGACCTGAACCATCTCCATCTATAGACAGCCTGTCTGACTGTGGACTGATGAAGATCTACACTTATCATCATCAACTCTTCTTCATCCTTAGTCTCTGAGATCTTTGTTGTGAGGCCTGGTTCACATCAGCTGATGTTTCTCTAATGTTTAAGTCAAAGTGTCTCTGAACCACTGAATATAAAATATTAATTCATGTAGCATTATCTAGATTAAGCACACAAAATACAGGTTTACAATACAAGGGAAAAAAAACACTCACCCATCTGTTAAAGGCATCCAGGACCTCTTTCTCTCCGGTACAGTATCCCTCCACTGAGCCCCCACTGGATGCTAAAACACAGCACAAAGGGAAATAAAGCAAAATATGATATTATTAAATTGGTATTAATCAATAATTATCCCTTATCATTTAAAACTTTTTTGGGGGATACATTTTTTTTGACATTTATGAAAAGTGTAACAAAGTAAAATAAGCTCAAAAGGTCAACTTACTAGCTGTTCGGGGCTTTCAAGTGCATCTCATGGTCTTCTTCAGCTAAAGACCAGAGTGCACAGGAAACCCACTCACACAAACCTATGACTTTAACAACCACTTACAACATAAAAGATCAGTGAGGACCCTCCTACACTGAGCACATCTTATCACTGAGCAGGGAGATAGAGAGAGGGAGGAGCAGAGGGTCCAAGGGCCACACCAGACCACAGGTACAAGGAGCAGATGCTGACAAATCCACCCTGACTCAGAAACCACCAGAAACCTCCCAGAGGGACTGCCTTAGATGGCTGCACTGTCAGAACATCTGACTAGTGTCTGTAAGTCACACCAAACCTTTCATCATCTTAACATCTCTTCTGATCCACCCTAAAGACAGAACCCCCACTGAGAGGAGTATGACATCATCATGACATCACCGCACATGAATGCTGTAGACCCTGTGAAGCAGCGAGAACCCTGGACAAGAGACTGAATGAACAACATCAGCTGTCTGTAAACACCAGTCCAAAACCAAAGGTCAAAGGTCGACCAGACAGAGGTTACCATCCCCCTCCATATACAACCACCCGTTATCACATGACCAAAGTTTTGTACTTAGCACATGTGCTGACAAGTACAAGGCACTGATGAAGAACAGGAGATTTGGTTGAAAGCACCAAAAACTAGTTAGAGGACTTTTGAGCTCTGAATGTATTACTAAACAAAGTATTTAAACACAATTCAAATAACACAAAACTAAGGTTAGTTCCCCACAGAGGTCTCATCCTGTGATGCATTACTGCGCCAACATGTCTCTAACTAAAACAAAGTCCTGTCCCCATCATGTCTGTCAGGACCAGAGAGTGAGACCCTCACCAGCACTCATTTCCTGGGAAAACTTGAACAGCACCACAGGAGAGTTGAGTTCATCCTCCACCTGTTGGACACACAAAGACACCAATCAGGCTCCCTGTACATTCATTATTATTACATCTTATTATTAAAACTATGACATGCAAAACAATCATCATACGTTGAAAAGGTGCAATGTTCGTAAGAGTTTGCTCTGTGTGCATGCCTACTGAAGCCACTATATGTTATGTCTATGGTCATTGTAGGTATATGTCACATACAGATTTAGTTTGAGTTGTCAAAATGCTCTGTATGGACGTGGTGGTGGCCGGGTCCTCTCAGTGGTATGGAACAGCCCAAACCAAAACTACAGCTCCAGTTTAGAAGACTTAGTGGACAGACCCTGAGCTGACACGATTTAAATAAAATCAAAACTCAATAAAGCGATCAATCAATGCTATTGGGCACTTCAATTACTCCATTATCACTCTAAAATATTTCAAAAGAAAGTCTATGAACCATGCAACAATATTTTTGATGCAGGCAGCACCTGGACTGGGTTTTTGAGTAGATCACCCAGGGATGTTGTCTCCTGTTTAGCATTATCTTATCAAACTTAGCTATATTTATTATAAGTTACAATCTGTAACTTTTCCACATTAATATCTCTAAAATAAATAGACCTATGTTCTATATGTTTTTGAGTTGTGTTCTTACATTATCCATCTATTCTCAAACCAGAGAAATTTGTGACACTCCATTTCATTGGTCACCTGTCAATGACATCATATCCTCTATGCGCATGTGTCAGTGTGGTTTTCTGCCAGAAGCTCAAAATTGACTTTTCATCCAGTTTTAAGCAACATTTTTAAAACCACTCATGGACGTATTTAACTATATATTTTAACTTGACAATATGAGTTAAACAAGCTGAGCGCTCCTTAGCAGCAGCTTGGCTTGAAGCCCCTCCTAGATATCTTGTGTTCGCCACCAAGTGTCAGAAAACCAAAGATTTTTAATGTGAAACTGCTTTATTATGTGTTGCTGCCAGTTTTAATCCCCTGGTCCATGTGTTATGGAGAGGAGGAGATGTCTGTGGATAACCCCAGTACTGTTAGGTGAAGGAACCCTTCTAAGAGAAACTGGCTGTCATGATGCCATGCAACTCCATGACATCACCAGACGGCACCTTTTGTTATTGTTTTGATTGAGAGACCCCTAGTGGCAGAAGTTACACACTAACTGTTTAACCAGAATCAGAGCCATCAAACAACTGATCTCACTGAAGTTACGTGTGATACAACACTAAGACAGGAAAAAAAACCCAGAGTGAAGCCAATCATTGATGACATCCAGGTGAGAGGTTAAGGCAAGCATCATGCCTGGGTGGGGCTGAAATGAGGGCTAGTGTTTCTGAGGTGTTGATGTGAGGGTCATGAATAATTCACGTGCATGTGTGGTGTTGTCTGTTTGTCAAATGGTTATTTCATCCTGACCTGGTCTCAAGGCCTCAGTATGCCTCAAACGAAGGGCTCGAAACCCCCCCCCTTCATGGAGACTGACCAGCTGTGTGACGGTTTAAAAGTAGACTGGGGTTTGAACTTCTTTCTCAGGCTCTTTTTCATTCTTAACAAAACTGCTTCTGTGACATACAAGTGAGTGTAACACCATGAATGCCTCTGAGGACACTCAGCATCCCTATCTGTATGATTCATCACATCTTGCCCCTCTCTATTAGCCCTACCTATGAGTGTGGGGATGTTTACCTTTGGACACAATCACAGTTTGTTTGAAGCACACTAAGACCTTAAGTGTTTCAGTGTCTAATGTAGGCACAGGGATGAGCTCAGATGATCTCTTCTCAAGGAATTTCTCCCCTCAGTGGTCGGCCCCACAGACCAGCAGAGATCAGTGGGGTAAGGTTGATTTATAACTGGAATCAAAATTATATAACCACTGAAGGAACCCAGCACAAGATGAAGTCTCACACGGGAACCAGGAGTTAACAACATGCTGAGCTAAAACAGACAATTCAAGGTTCAACAAATCCACATCAGAAGCCTAAACATACAACTATTGATGTTCTCAACCAAGCAGGAAGAAAAAACAGCGACGCAGACAAAGAAGAATTAAGTGAAACAAAACAGAAAACAAAATATCACCTGCCAAGATGTCTCTACTTGTGCATCATGTCTGAGGAATCTGAGGAAATGTTCAGCTTAACCTACCATGTTAGAAACTATAATAAAAAAGGTAAGATTCAAGACCGTACTCAATACTGGTAAATATCAAAAAGTCATTATCTTCTAAATGCTACACACCTGGTCTCTTGGATACCAAAGATATACACGCAACAGGACAGACTGTAACAAACAAAACACAACCCACAGTACAACCTAGACAACAGAGAATGAGTGACAATGACTCGTTATTGCTGCTTTTACTTTCATTAGAAGTCAAGAGGATCCCAGTATGAGTTGCTCTGGAGTCAGCTTTGATTAGCAGCATCGGCCTTCATGTTGAGAGGAGTCAGTTGACATCTTTGAGGCATCTCATTAGGATGCCTACCAGCCCCCTCCCTGTGGATGTATTCCAGGCACCTCCAGGTGGGAGGAAGCCTTTGAACCAAAACATGGAGTACATGCAGTATATCTAAATGCCAGGGAATGTCTCCTTGAGCTGGAGGACGTGGCTGAAGAAAGAGATGTGTAGATGCTTTTCGATGCTGGAGAAGCATCATTTTAAAAATACATTTTAATAAGAGCTGCTCTTGGGCTGTACTGAGGTGCTGCTGTGCTTTGAGCCACATGATAACGTCAGCATGCTAACATGCTCACACTGACACTGTTAATCTGCCCATGTTTACCATAGTCATCATCAAAGCTTCAGCGTGTTAACATTTGAACATATGATTATAAACTGAAGATATTTGGTCATAAACCAATGCAGGAAACATCAAAATGATGACCTGAGGACCTGCACCAGAAACTAGAATTACCACCTCATGGTTGTCTGTCTCCACCAACCAGTCACGTTGCAGTTTACAGGCCTTTCCAGACTCATATAATATATGTAGTGAAGACTGGAGGAATCTAATCAAAGGTTTTAAGATTCCACTGAATCATTTCCCCATGAGAAACATGCTGTCTTCACTCAGAGGCAATTTTTACAGAGGAGCACAGAGGACTGATAGAGAGCGCAATCTATCCCAAGATTCATTGCACACCACACATTCATCCATCCATTATCTATACCGCTTATCCGTACAGAGTCGCAGGGGGGCTGAAGCCAATCCCAGCTGACACTGGGCGAGGACAGGGTACACCCTGGACACAACGCCAGTCTATCACAGGGCTGACACATGAAGACAAACAACCAGTCATACTCACATTCACACCTAAGGGCAATTTAGAGATACCAATTAACCTAATGTGCATGTCTTTGGACTGTGGGAGGAAGCCGGAGAACCCGGAGGGAACCCACGCAGACACAGGGAGAACATGCAAACTCCACAGGGTCCGGGTTCGAACTCAGAACCTTCTTGCTATGAGATGAGAACAAAGGGAACTCTGCAAATAAAACAGTGGCTGGATGTAAAGCATCACTGATAACAGTGAGACAGAACAATGTGATCCAGGAAGTCTAATTGGAGCTGGATTGAAATGAATTACAGGGCTGCATTTTTTCATGCAGGGCTACTGTCAGTCTGAACCATGAGTAGTAGGACAATGAAGGATCCTCACCACCATCAGCAGTCGACTAGTCCTGCTTCTACACTCAGGCAAACACCTTCGTAGTCACAAGTCCAACACAGGGACACTCAAACACATCATAACACATCTTTGTCCAGCACATTGTCCACTGCCCTGCACATGTGTATATTTGCACCCAGGCTTGCCCTTAATCGTATTGCACAGAATAACATTTTATTTTTTATGTACTAACAACTGGGTTTCCAAAAAGGTTGGGACACAGTGCAAAATGTAAATAAAAACAGAATGCAATGATGTGCAAATCATGCAAACCCATATTTTACTGAAAACAGAACAAAGACAACATATCTAATGTTGAAAATAACTGTTTTATGAAAAATATCTGCTCAATTTGAATTTGATGGCAGCAACACGTTTCAAAAAAGTTGTGACAGGGTCATGTTTACAGGGTCATCACCTCTTCTTTTAACAACACTCTGTAAACGTTCAGGAACTGAGAAGATCAGTTGCTGGAGTTTTGAGAGTGAAATGTCCCATTCTTGCCTGATATAGATTTTTTAACTCCTCAACAGTTCAGGGTCTCCTTTGTTATATTATTTGTTTCATGATACTCCAGATGTTTTCAATGGGTGACAGGTCTGGACTGCAGACAGGCCAGTTTAGTGTCCGGATTCTTCTACTATGGAGCCATGCTGCTGTAATACTCTCAGAATGTGGTTTGGTGTTTGTCTTGCTGAAATTTGCAAGGCCTTCTCTGAAAAAGACGTTGTCTGGATGGCAGCATATGTTGCTCCAAAACCTGTATATACTGTTACATTAATGGAGCCTTCCCAGATGTTCAAGCTACCCAAGCCACGAGCACTAATGCCCCCCCCACACCATCATAGATGCTGGCTTTTGAACTGTGCACTGATAACAAGCTGGATGGTCCCTCTCCTCTGTAGCCCGGAGGACACAGCGTCCATGATTTCCAAAAAGAATGTGAGATTTTGTTTGGTCAGACCACAGGACAGTTTTCCACTTCACCTCAGACCATCTTAAATGAGTTCAGGCCCAGAGAAGCCATCCAATACTGGTTTTCAGCCTTGTCCCTTTCACACAGGGATTTCTCTGGATTCTCTGAATCTTTTAATGATATTATGAACCATAGAGGTAGAAATTCATAAATTCTTTGCAGTTTTACATTGAGGAACATTATTCTTAAACTCCTGCACTGTTTGCCCACTCAGTCTTTCACAGAGTGGTGAACCTCTCCCCATCTTCACTGCACAGAGAATCTGCTTCTCTGCCTCTTTTTATACGCTGTTGTCTACTGACCTGTTGCATATTAACCTCATTAGTTGTGAGATATTTTACCAGGTGTTTTTTTTTTTTTTTTTTTTTTTTTTTTTTACAGAACTTCTACTTCTACAAAACTTTTCCAGTCTTTTGTCCAGTCCTGTCCAAACTTTTTTGAAACGTGTTGCTGGTATCAATTTCAAATTGAACATATATTTTTCATAAAACAATAACATCTCTCAGTTTCAACTTTTGATATGTTGTCTTTGTTCTATTTTCAATTAAATATGGGTTTACATGATTTACACATCATCACATTCTATTTTTATTTAGATTTTAAATAGTGTCCCAACTTTTTCGGAAACAGGATTGTACATTTAACTAATTAACTTTAATTTTGTATTCTTTATAATAATTTTTCACATGACTTAGCAAATGAGAAACGGTCCACTACCAACATTTGAAAATAAAGAACCTCAAAAATTACCATTGCAAATAACTAAAGTTCTCAGGCTGTGAGAGGACAGAACGTGATGTTTGGTTTCTATCAAGGCAGAGTTTACTGGACTGTGGATGTTGGTAATAATTTCTGAATACAGGAATTTTTCAAATAAATCTAAGTGCCATCAGTGGTCTAATGACATCTACACATTTGTATTTTAAATAAAGGATGTAATGAGATGCAACAGCACGTGACACATTATTCATGACCCTTGTATTTCTTCAAAAGTTAACAAAACATCAAGTGTGGAGATGCATTCCCTGAAGTACCTCAAAGAACATGCCTGAGTGGTCCACATCCTAAACAATTAGGAAGAAGTGAACAGTCCATCAGCCAATGGAGACCCAAAAACTGCTAAGCTGATGTGGGTGAAGGAAAATGGTCAGGAATGACAGGAAGAAAGGAAAGGGAGAGAGGGGAGGACAGGGGGGTGGGGGAGACAGGCAGAGGCTTGGTCCCACCTACAATAGAGAGCATGAGAGAGCCCAGAACGTCCCGCAGTGAAGCCCCGGAGATAGGCGGGATCGGCGACACCACGCCCTGGAACCAAGGCAACCCAAACTGACTATAACTAACACACAGACAAGTAGTCACACACACACACACACACACACATCTTACCAACACAGCGGCACTGTGATTGATTGTTCACTGCATCTTGCTTACAGTAGTTTTAATGTATAATACTACTAATCTAAACGCTCAATTTACATCTGAGCGACTGATAGATAGTGTTTGCCTTTAGTGGATGTCAGTGAACAAGCTTCAAGTCTGTACCCCTCAGAATGTTTCAGTATCAACACAACCCTGATGTTACCATGGTCAAAGCCTCGACGAGAGAGATCTCTGTCTCAAGCACATCCTACAAACACAAATGGGTTTTGTCTTTGAACTCTGGAGTCATTTCATGTTCTAAGTTCACACATAAAGAGGTTCTGATCCTTTGTGCTCCTGTGGACTCTCACCAAACATAACTTGACACTGAAGCTGTCCATTATGAAAATAATGCAACTAATTAATCAATTTTTCTGTCAACATGTGTGCTTGAATTCTGCATGTGAGTGGTGAAAATATGATATAATAAATGTACCAAAGTCTGATCAGTTCCTGTGTATAAAAGCGTAGTGACAAGACGGACAAGAAGGGGAGGTCATTAAATATAGAGAGACACATTGTTGATTTTGGACTGTGTGAGATTTGTTGACAATAACAGAATACAGAATATCACCAGCCTTGTTCTGTATTTTGACTCAGTACACATACACCACCCTGCTGCCCTAGTGCTCACTACCGCGTCAAGTATGAATTAATCTGCTGCTGAAAATAGTCCCTAACAAGTGCTCTACTTCCTCCTCTATCAGTGACCAAATTACTGAGCCTTTTTTAAAACTTGACATTTTTTAAGATTTACATCCCCAGGCAGAACCAGTGGGACTGAGAGACACAGACAGGGTGGTGAAGTCTGGAGGTACTGAGAGACAAACACACTGATGGTTTTAATCTCTTCATGGCAATAACACATGGAATAATACCAGATTTACTGAAGTGACCACTGTGACTTCTCTGTGTGTGAAGAGCCCATGGATAGATACACTGACACTTTCTCTAATATTACACTGACATCGTATGAACAAAAAATAAACTCACTGTTTAGAGGCTACAATAGAACATTAATGTATGACATGATACACTTATCTAACCTACCCTCATTGATATAAAGAGGACAGATACACTCATAGAAACACTTGTCTGTAGAGCCCAATACAGTTCAACAGCAGCACAAACTACATCCTCCAAAATAAGATGACCATGAAGCTCGATCAACACATCTCTAAAACTGGAGGGTTTAATGTAGAGCTGCTGTAATAGACTGAATTAGTTTCAGCTAGATGTTCCTAATAAACTGTCAACTCAGTGTATGTTTCTGTGTCAGTATTGTATTTTGTGACCATCTTCAACCTTAACTGAGTTTTAGTTCATCAGATCATGTATTAATGTTCTGTTGTAGTCACTAAATTGTGATTTGTAGTTTTTTTTTCATAGGGCCCTCCATCCATTTTCTTCCACTTATCCTAGGTCAGGTGGCGGTGGCAGCAGGGCAAGCAAAGTTGTCCAGATGTCCTTCTTCCCAGCAATGTTTTCCAGCTCCTCCTGGCATTCTCAGGCCAGATTAGATATATAATCTTGCCAGCGAGTTCTGGAGGCACCCAGAAGGCATCCTAACCAGCTGCCCAAACCACCTCAACCAGCTCCTTTCAATGTGAAGGAGCAGCAGCTCTATTTAGAGCTTCCTCTGGATGTCCAAGGCTGAGCCCAGACACCCTGCAGAGAAAACTCATTACAGCCGTTCGAAAACTGACTGGTAAATCGAGAGCTTATAGCTATAACGTCGAGAGTGAATGTCAGTGTCTGTATCCTGTCCATAGGCTCTCCACACCAGGATCGACACACCCAGCACATGAGACCACTTCCCCCAGTTTACCACCATGATGCTAGAGCACAAAGTCATAACAACATAATTTTTAGCAGTTCTTATATTTATAGTTTATATAATTATAGTAAGTTATTTCATAATATTTTGTTGCAGATCTAAAAACAGCACAAGACATGATGACAGATTTTCCAATAGTTTGTGGTGAGTTATGTAAGACTAAGTTCACTCACAGTGAAGAATCCTTGACCTAGTTCTCCTAAAACATGTGAAGCCTGAGCCTGTTCACCTTTTGTTATGGTGGACAATGTGTTATCATCATGGCAGATCACCTACCGATGTTTTGACGGAGGCCAGAGATTTTAGTTTCTGCAGGAGTTGCTGGCCCTGGAGGGGAGAGAGATAAAGGTAAAGTGATGCACAAAGGTTCATTTCTGAGAACAGTTTTAGTTGAAAATGTTTAACTAGTGCAGCTTGTTGGGAAATGTGCTTGTTTGGTTTCTTTCTGACAAAGACATGAGAAGACTGTTAACATCTCCTGTGTGTGTATGGACTGAAGTGAGGATGAGGTTAGCCTATCTTAGCATAAAGACTGGGGGCAGGACTGGCCCAGCTAATGAACACTGACTGACACACAGTATGTAAACAAAGAGAAACATAAAATGACAGTTTATGGTTTGTTGTTGGTTGTAGTTTATCCATCCAGTGCTTCTGTGCAGTGTCTCTGGCTGTAGCACAGGTCGGTGGGTGAGCTCAGGTTTTTGTATCAGTCTCTGTATAGGCACAATGGTACCAAACTTAGAAATCTCCCCATCCGTCCACAGCGACTGCGCCAAGTGTCAACCCACCGCGTCGTCACCCACTGGTTTGTGAGCTGCTGTTTTGAAGCCTCCAGGTTGTAATTTGTCCGTCGCCATCTTGGTTTTTTGAAACCAGAGGAAACCATATTTGGAGGAGAGGGTGGAGCTGAGGAGGAGTGAGGGGTGGATCTGACCTGCTCTGTACTCTATCCTGATTGTCAGGCAGGTTGCAGTGTGTGGTACAGTCTGTCAATCACACTGTAGCCCCACCCTAATGCATACCTGCTTTATGGTCTATTTTCCTCTAAATGGATTGTAATTTAAAAACTGAACATCATGTTGTATTGAAGAAGACTTGAAACTATAGACTGAGACCATCAACTCATTAGGAAAACATTAACTGAAGTAATAAATCAAGTGAGAAGTAGAGACATTTTCACATAGACTTCAATACAGTCAGACTTCTTTTTACAACCAGTGGAGTCGCCCCCTGATGGTCATTAGACAGAATGCAGCTTTAAGGTTCTTCAGCACTGGCATCACTTTTCAGACCCAGAGTCAACATCCAGGTTTATAGACAGACTGTGGACAGCGCCTGTCTGTTGTCCTAACTAACATGTTGTGTCTCATGTGTTTAGTCTGTACACAAACAGAAATGAAAAGTGATGGTCTGTGGTTTAGGGGGAAGTTAAGTGATGCTCACCAGAGCGGTGGCGTGTCTGATCTTCTGGACAATTCCATTGTGCCCGAGGTACTGCAGGGAGAGCCAGAGAGGCAGCGCTCGCAGCTTCTCTACTGGCTGGCTAGAGGTCAGACCTGCTGCCAGAGACTGAGAGAGAGAGCACAGACACAGAGCAGTGAGAAAGACACCGGCCATGAAGAGCTGGACAGAATACAACTCATCTAAATGAAATAAGAACTAATTGGCACTTGGATTAACCAGCTAATGGATACTGACGGAGTGACTGGGCAGAAAATAACACTTCCTTTAAAAACATCCAGATGGACATAAAGGTCACAGTATCAATGGCGATATATCTGTTTCTCAGGTGACCAAACTAGAATTACTGCCTTGCAGTTGTATGCCTCCACTACTCAGAACAGTTTCAGGTTACATCCTTGTTTATCCATCAGACAGATGGACTACCTGTTGCTGGCACAGACAGTAAAAATGTAAAAATGCAACAAACACGACAAAGCATACATTGCTGATACATCTGTATGAAGTTATATGAGCTCACTAGTGCTGGGTCTTCATGTCTGTAGAGGGTGACGGCGGTTACAGCAGGCAGTCCCAACCACTGACCTGGTGTCAGTGTCATACTATCACTTCTGGTGGCTGCCTGGAGGGGGAAGAACAATCACGCACAAATACACAATTTAAAGAGAGTGTCAACATAAGAAAGACCGAGTGAGGTGAGACAGTAACACTTGGAGGAATGACTGAGGTCATGGGTGTTTAACTATTTTTCTCTTCCAGGTTTTTACTTTGTGCTCATGTGATCATTGATATTTTAAAGCAGATAGATGAAGAGTTGGCTTCATCTATCTTTAAAACCAATGGGTTTGGGTTCATGACATAAATGTGTTTATTCACCATCTGTCAGAGGGAGCAGCGTCACTGCTGAGGGACAGTGGTTGGAAAACAATGATATGAAGGAGGAAGACTGCTCTGAGATCTCTCGTAGGCTGCATCAATGATTGATTTTAAAAGTTATTTTGCAGCTGAAGACCATTGGCTATCATGACCACCATGCATTTTCTCATCAATCTCATAATTTATCAGATAATATTGATAATAAACTATGAATATTAGTTTTGTTTCTTATCATTTTTGGCCTTGCAAAGCAAAACAATCATTTTTAAAGCTCTGACATCAGAAGAATCTCTTCCTAGCTCATTAATATTATATATATTTTTCAATGTGAGATAAAAAAAAATTATGATATTGTAACAGTGGTCTCCGAAGAACAGGCAACATGCATTCAATTTTTCTGTTTGTGCATAAACTTGTGCTGCAGCCTTTTGTTAATCTGAAATAGATGTATTTTATTTTGGGTGTGTGAATCACATTGGGACCATTTAAACACATGATTACCATGACAGCAGAGGTGACCTGACCCAGTGCCAGGGTTGCCAGGTTGACCCTGCAGAACAAAGAACAACACTGTAAGAAATAATGATAGTACTAGTAACACTTCACTGACTCATACCAGAAAACATCAAAGTAATACTGCTCATTTGCATTTATAGAATTAACTTGAAATAACTTAAGTGATGCTGTATGTCTATTGTTTAAAAAAAAGGCAACATCAGTGCAGATACTGTTTTATGTCATCTGCTCACACTTGCAATGGTTTTTCTGCAGTTCATTCATGTCTGTCCAGACTCATATATGGAGTGAAGACTTTGAGGGATTTAGTAAAAGTTATTAAGATTCCAGTGAGAAACATGCTGTCTTCACTCAGATTATTTTTTACAGAGGAGCACAGAGGACTGATAGAGAGCTTCATCACATGGTGCAACAGTCACCCGAAGCCCAATATCAGCAAAACCAAAGAGCTTGTGGTCAACTGGAGAGACAGCAGGACTCCTGTCCTTTTTTTAAAAAGAGAATAATGCCAACGCTGAAAATAAAACAGTGGCTGAGGATAGACAGGAAATCCTCCAAAGACCAGACTGTCTCATTTCAGTTCGGCCCTCTTCGTAGACTGCGTCCTCCAAAGGAAGTGGCCCTTGGGACACAGCTTATGTCATCATTAACATATGAATTCATATACGTGACTCCAGCCACGAAGCTCCTCCAAAAGCTTCAGACATGTTTTGACACTACACCTCACAGGATAGTTACATACAGTATAGGGGGGGGTCAAATGACTGTGATGAACTGATGCTGTTAATGGTGAGTACATTAGTTTTACATGTATAGTCTGATATTATAGGAATGATGTTTATTTGCTTTCTTGCCAAGAGGTAGGTGGTTGCCTGGCAACCTCATGGCCATGATCAGACTCCAGGACCAACATGTCCATATAGTCCACATAAAACCATTTCTGTAGTAAGTAAACAAGCACGAACAATGTGTTAATAGTGAGTGGTGTATTTTGGACAGAGCCAGGCTATTTCCCTACTGATCCCAGGCTCTATGCTAAGCTAGGCTAAGCTAACCACATCCTATACTTCAGGCACAGAAATGAGACAGATGTTTATCTGAATGATTTGCTCTAAAACTAGCACATCCCCCAGAATGATGAACTGCGTCTTTAAGACCATCTGCTGTAGAGGAGGAGAACTGACCCACCCCTCCACATGAAGCCACATGTTGTACTGGTCACACAGGTCCTTCAGACGACCCAATTTGTCTGTATGACCTGCCCCAGGGGTGCCTGGGGAAAAAAAACACACACATACAAATGACTGCACTGAATTCCAAATTAACATATTTAAACTGCAGAAAAAATGTAACACATGCAAAACAGAGTGCAATGTTTGTCTGTGATTGTCCTTCACCTGCATTGGTGATCAACAGCAAAGGAAGCTTCCCAGCCTCCACATCGTCTTTGATTAGCTTGTCCAACAGGGCAACATCCTGACAGCAACACACCGGACATGAGCCAAAACATTTTCATATCAACTATCTGACAGTTGCCTCTGTTTCATCTGTGTTCTCCTACCATTTGGTGTTGGGATCCAAAGATGGTGTTGCATGGGACTGTGCACAAACTGGAGAGAGGCAGTCCAAGCTGATGACACAGAGACAGTCACTTTCTGTTATGGATGCAGTTAGATACAATACAATCAAATCTGTATAACTATGTCATACTAGATGTTAATGTAGGTTAACACACATTTTATGTGTGTGTGTGTGTGTGTGTGTGTGTATATATGTATATATATATATATATATATATATATATATATATTATATATCTCCTATATATATCCTGGGTGGCGGCTTTTTTTTCTTTCTGTAGTGTGAATATTTCTAAGATCACAGAGGAGACAGAGCATCAAGGATTGCACTTGAGAGATATCAACATGAGCATTTCACACACAGAGGCTTTAATCTTCATGATTTAAGTGGTGCGTGTGTGTTTGTCCCTTCCTACCTGGCTGCAGAGGTGTTGTCCCAGACCAGGCCTGCCAGACACACTCTGGTAAATTATTGGCTGTTTGGAGCTTAGCACTGAATAGCCCTCAGAGGCGTATTCTTCATAGCGGGCATTGATGATCAGCCGACACACTTTGACCAGGCCGTCCCTGTTATCCTCATGGAAGTAGGCTGAACCATTCTCATACCTGAGAAACATATCACATGGATGTGGATGAAGACTAAATACTGAAAGCAGAAAGCAACATTAAGCAACCACTAATGTGTTGAGTCACTCAGACTTCATAGTTTTTATTATTATCCATGACTTTCATCCAGTTTTCACCCATTTAATAAAACACATTTTTTAAGAGAAATATGAGACATAGATGTGTTAGAATGACCATAACAATCTGCTGAGATGATTTCTGGATGCAATGACTTTACTATATTCTGGGGTATTTTATAACTGTAGCTGCTCCTAATGAGGGAACCTCATTAAAATGAGCCAAACAATGATGGAAGCAGAGCCTAGAAGTTTCACTGTACAGATGTAAAAATGTGTGAAAAAACCAATGGAGTTCAATCTTTAAGATGATTTACAGTGTTTATTACAGTCCTTTAATCTCTCTTCTCCGAGGAGTGAGGAACTGTTTGACGATATGTAAAACTGTTCAGAAGTAAATGAAATTTTGTTGAACATAGTGCACTCATTAATAATTTGTGTCATTGTAGTAGATGTGATAATGATTGTCAGCATTAACAGAAAAATCCAGTGTGTACAGTTGTGTTTGTTGGTGGTATATCTGTAATGGCTGTGATACTGTGCTCCCACCGACTCTGGCTTTCACTGTGTAATCATCATGTCACCAACACATGACAGAGGTGATTTGTATAGATCCACAGTTGTGCTGCAGGGATATAGCCTCAGTTGTACCTGAACAGTCTGCAGAGCCACAGTGTGGTGTCAGAGAGGATCCTCGTGGTCAGCTTTCGCAGTCGCTCTCTTTCCAGCACTGAGATGTAGGCCGCCAGGCTGTGACCCAGCAGCGCCATGTGACCCTGTTCACCCACATTCTGCATCCTACTGGAGACACCAACAGCAGCTTTAGCATGCAGTGTACACTGAGGGCTGTCTGTTTCCTCCAATCAGAGTCTGTTCTCTGATAGCATCTGATGATGCTAAGCTAATGTAACACTACATTAGCGTTAGTTCTAAGTGCTCCCCTCTCAGTGCTTCCTTCCTTCCTTCCTTCTACCATTCACACCTTTTGGGTTTTTCTGTAAACAGTCTACAACTGGACCTGCAGCAGAAGCGTACTGTATAAAAATGCGGTTTTATAATCAGGAACTACTTACCCCCAGTAAGTACCACATAAGACATGACTCAGCTTTTATATTTTATAACTTCAACAAGTACGTCAGTCACCACAATCATTAGAAACTGCTTCATCTTCACTCATCTTTCCCCACACATTTTCACCAATCAATTTTCAAAACTTTTCAATAACTTTTCCATAATATTTCACCCCATTTCCATCACTTAATTTGAGTAGTTTAACATAGATAGGCCAATCATAGCAATCATAGTAGTGATCATATCATCAGGAATGAGGCTCTTACTACAATGCACTCGCCCTACTACAGGCTGTGTAGCAAAAAATGAGGCAAGGAATTTGGAATGGAATCACTTCAGCTGACAACAGATTGGATGTGGACAGTCTGCTGAGCAGCCTTTTGGTTGTCTTGATGCTTTTTCCCTTTAGCATGGCTAACCAAAGCCGCTTCCCCCCTGTTGCCAACATCAAACGTTTTGGTGGAGAACTCATACCCAGCACAGCTTGAGTCTGCCTCTCTCTAAAGCCACATCTTATATTTGTCGTTCTTATTAAAAACGCTTTTCTCTGGCATTGTTGCAGATAAGTATCCTGCTAGAGCTTCCTAGCTTCACTTGCTCGAGAGACATTCCCACTGCCACACTAGCAGTGTACTTGTATTAGATGTGACACTAGTGACATGAAGTTCATGCAGCCTGTGCAGCAGTACTATATTTAAAAATAATACAAGTGATGCATTTTGTAACATTAGACATATTATGGAAATTTTATTCACATATTTTAAACAACAGGCTAAAAGAGTGTGTATTCAAAACTTTTCAGTTAATTTCAAACCTTTTCCAGGCCTGGAAAACAGTTTTTCTAATTTCATAACTTTTCATGACCATGAGAACTCTGTTCGCTCATAGTTACAAAGAATTCTTTACTTATTATCAAGGATTTTCCCCGGCACAGACCGGTGACCGTGCTGTGCTGTGTACAGTGCTCATTCACTCTACTTACTGCTGGCTGGGCTTGTCATTCTCTTCCTCTTCATGAATGAGGTTGTGAACTAAGTGCAGAATAGTGGTGACATCCTGACCACTGCACAGGGCACACAAAAAAACCAATGATTAGATTCAGTTGCTCAACTTTTCTCAAGAAAACAAACTTCTAACTTAATGATTCATTATCAAAATTATAATAATGACAGCAATAATAATAACAATTCATTTTGGGTTAGTCAGTTCCTACTTAAAGCTCAGAGCTGTATCAGTGGCCTCTACTCAGCTTTCTGCTATTATGCAGGAAAACTACATCGTATTGTCTGACTTGAGAAGATTTTAAAGGGACTTTCAAACCTCTTGTAGCATACAGAGTGAAAGGGGTGGTAACACATTATTCTCACTACAGTAACAAAGTTGTTTTGCGTGTTTGTGTGTGTGCATGTGCTTGTTCCTTTTTGTGCTTTTTTGTGTACTTGTGCAGTATGGTTTCCTCCCTCCCTATGGAGCATTGCTAAATATGTGAATTAACTTTGCTCTAAATTAACTGTCCTTTACGATACTTCAAAACTTCTTACTTAGGCGTCAAATGCTGGAGTTGTTCCAACACTGATACTTATTCCTCTAACACTGCCTAAAATACAAGTATGCAAGTCTATGTACCAAACTAACACCACATAGTTTATTAATAAACTTTATAGTTTCACAGCTTGATAAAATGTCAGTTTTCCCAGAAATCAATTCTTCTTTGCTGATCTAAAACAGTAGTCTACACAGTAAGTTGCACTGTGCAGCGGCTGGCAGCTACTTTTGAATTTTTCCAGACTGTTCAAACCAGGGACTGATGAGTTTGAGAATGTTTGCTCTCACATTACCAAGTGGAACAGAATCTGACGTGTGTGTGTGTGTCTGTCTGTCTGTCTTACTCTCCCTGCAGAGGTCCAGGGATGCTGGTTCTGCTGAAACGCCGCCTCTCAGCACCCATCTCCAGCTCTCTAAACAGATAAACGCACATGGATCTAAAGGTGCTCCAGTCTGATATGTTATGTAATGTTGCATTCATGTGCTCCTTAGCTGTAAATCCAAACTAAAATGGATGTTCAGCTGCTTTACTTGTTTTATAAGTTTGAGACATTCGACTAACAGAGACTGGTCAAAGATCTAATCCTCCCATCTCTGCTGAAATCACAGGATCATGTTACTTTGGTCATTTCCCTCCTGTCAGATGTGATGACTCCTCTTACCTCTGTCCATCTCCCAGGATCCTCATGGCTTCACTCAGATTCTTGCCCACTTGAACCAGTGCAGAGTCCACCATCATCTTAAGTGTGTGAATGTGTGTATATGTGTATGTGTGTGTGTGCGTGTGTGTGTGCTGGGAGAGAGTTAAAGAGAATATTAGGACAATGGTTTTAAAATAAATCATCATATAGACACAGTGAATATGCAGACACACATTTAGACACACTGACACTGGTTCCACAGAATTCACATGAAAATACCTATAATGTGCATCTATGACAGTAAAACACCGTTCTCAGTCTTTCACACAGTTACAGTGTTGTTGAAGTTTGTATGCAGGTCAATAAGCACCAGACAGAGAGAGAGAGAATGAAGCCATAAAAAGACCAAAGTGTAGCTGTAGTTATCTATTCAGAGCTCGACCCAACAGTCTGCTCTGTCTGAACAGGCAGCATTACACCTCTGATACATTTCAAGCCTGAAATGAACCACTAAACAAGACTTTTTCTGTTGTTTTTAGTTCTTTGGGATAAAATGAGAACAAACATACAGCAGTGCACCACCTAATGTCATAAAGACTCAGAGTAGGCTGAAAAAATCATTATTAGCTTGGGTATTAGTAAACTGGGCCAATTATTAGAGCATAACTGAGACAAGACATGAAACAGTTGGAGAAAAAGATATCAGTACTATTAAAATTGTAGCATTGCCTAGGTTTTTACAAATTTTTTAGGTAATTCCAGTGTCATCCCTCAATCTTACCTCAAGAAGCTAGAATGTTCTTTCATCTTTCATGAGGTCAGGTAAAGTCAGTTACAGTGAAGGATTTGGTTTTCCCACTTTACATTGTACTATCTGGCTAGTACATTTTCTCTTGTGGGAACTGTCGCCCTCCTGGCAGTTACCTGGAAGAAACACCTACATGTCTGCAGATTGAGGACCTTTCTTTTGAGCATTCATGCCTCCTAGCACTCTAACACTCCAACAAGGACTAAAAAATGCTATATGGAAATAACCACATAATCCAAAACTTCGTAAAAGTTAGGTGTCAGGTGTTGACTACACGGAAAGCCCCTAAAATATATCTGGACACACTGATGTTCCAATCACACATTTAGGCCAGTTCTAGAGGACCGGCACTTCATGGTTTGTAGGGAGAAGGGAATCATCTCTCTAAGGGACACCTGTATTAATGATCACCTCACTTCTTTTCAACTGTAGCAAGTTCACATTCTTCTGTACTGCAACTTGTGTCCCTTGTCGTGTCTCATCATGCTGCTCTGGATCGTCTCTTCATTATTGAACCAGACACTAAAGGAGCTCTGTCTCATTTATACAAGATACTAAAAAGTTTGAATAGTCCATGGTCACATTCATTTTGGGAAGACTGGTGGAAAGAGTTGGGCACTGAAATTACAGACCAAGTGTGGACAACCTGTATTGAACAATTTCAACAATAGTTCTATAAAAGCTCAACATACTTTGATACAGTTCAAAGTTGTGCATGGACTGCACCGCTCTCCCACTAGATTACAAAAAATATTTAAAGATGCTTCCCTCCTGTGTATGAAAGGTTCAAAAGATCAATAAACTTGATCTGACAAGGTCAATAAATGAGCTGCACTACAGCTTTCATCCTGAAAATTCACACAGAAGGGAAATTGTGAGGGAGAGGTGACAGAAAACAATGCCAATATTTACATTATACCTCTATAAACCCTTGGCAGGAACAAGACTGTTCTCACAGTTGAAACAACAGCAGTGGCAACAACAATCATACCAATAATATATTAATAAGGCTATGTGGCATGTAAGCCAAGGTAGCAGAGATGCAGTGGCTCGAGCCACTTAGACAACGTACGCACATCCCTGTTGTTCTTGTATGTCTCTTGATCCATTACTGTGTATCCCTGAAAACGACCCGGTGGTACAAGGTGCTACACTGTCTGAGATCATAGAAAGAAGAGGACACACAGAGCTGCATTAATTCAACGATCAACTTAACCATGTGTCTGGAAAACGATGCCAAAAGGGAATGTGATGGCATTAATAAGGTAATCCGCAATCTTTGTCAGGTGAAGGTGGCAGCATCTGGAGGTAACACTTCTAATCTACAGATACTGAGCCAACACGTGTCTTTTGTTGTAAAATGTCCAGTGTAACCGGTAACGCCAGTGTTGTCACGAGTTTATTACCTGGTGTGAAAACCTCAGCACCAGTTTTCCTCAGTACACCTGCACACAGTTCTTCATGTACATGGCAGGTTGGTTGTCCAACATCTTAGAAAACCTGCCACAGTTCTTCTGTGGATTCAGTTTGTCTCAGCGTCTCTGTGGCGTCATGTGATCTGAGAACGACTCCATGATGTTGTGACCAGATCTCTTTGTTGAGGGGTCTTAGTCCAAGAACCTTGTTGTAGTCGTTTTATTTTTATTCTTCTATACTGGTTCTGCAGCATACCAGGGACAAACTTAAGGACCTCACATCATCCCAGGGCTGAGTTGGAGTTCAGAGTTCACTAACCAGCAAGTTTGTTAGCGAGCCGCCAGGAGCTGTGTGTGTCAGTGTGAGTCTGAGAGTGAGAGAAAATGGTCCCTGTCTACTCTCTCGTTGCACATCCATTTTCTCAGGCGGTGAAAAAAAGAGGACACTGACTGTATGGGGGTCACTGACATGACGTGCATATTTTTGTGTCTGAGTGCATTACTTTCCTTTAAAGTAATTTTAATTAATTCATGAAATGCATCAATTTATTCTATAAAACTGCTGTAGTTTGACCATGTTTTCAGTACATTATAATAATGTATACACTACCGTTCAAAAGTTTGGGGTCACCCAGACAATTTTGTGTTTTCCATGAAAACTCACACTTTTATTTATCAAATGAGTTGTAAAATGAATAGAAAATATAGTCAAGACATTGACAAGGTTAGAAATAATGATTTTTATTTGAAATAATAATTTTCTCCTTCAAACTTTGCTTTCGTCAAAAAATGCTCCATTTGCAGCAATTACAGCATTGCAGACCTTTGGCATTCTAGCTGTTAATTTGTTGAGGTAATCTGGAGAAATTTCACCCCACGCTTCCAGAAGCCCCTCCTACAAGTTGGATTGGCTTGATGGGCACTTCTTGCGTACCATACGGTCAAGCTGCTCCCACAACAGCTCAATGGGGTTGAGATCTGGTGACTGCGCTGGCCACTCCATTACAGATAGAATACCAGCTGCCTGCTTCTTCCCTAAATAGTTCTTGCATAATTTGGAGGTGTGCTTTGGGTCCTTGTCCTGTTGTAGGAGGAAACTGGCTCCAATCAAGCGCTGTCCACAGGGTATGGCATGGCGTTGCAAAATGGAGTGATAGCCTTCCTTATTCAAAATCCCTTTTACCTTGTACAAATCTCCCACTTTACCAGCACCAAAGCAACCCGACCATCACGTTACCTCCACCATGCTTGACAGATGGCGTCAGGCACTCTTCCAGCATCTTTTCAGTTGTTCTGCGTCTCACAAATGTTCTTCTGTGTGATCCAAACACCTCAAACTTCGATTCGTCTGTCCATAACACTTTTTTCCAATCTTCCTCTGTCCAATGTCTGTGTTCTTTTGCCCATATTAATCTTTTCCTTTTATTGGCCAGTCTCAGATATGGCTTTTTCTTTGCCACTCTGCCCTGAAGGCCAGCATCCCGGAGTCGCCTCTTCACTGTAGACATTGACACTGGCGTTTTGCAGGTACTATTTAATGAAGCTGCAAGTTGAGGACATGTGAGGCGTCTATTTCTTAAACGAGAGACTCTAATGTACTTGTTTTCTTGCTCCGTTGTGCAGCGGGGCCTCCCACTTCTCTTTCTACCCTGGTTAGAGCCTGTTTGTGCTGTTCTCTGAAGGGAGTAGTACACACCGTTGTAGGAAATCTTGAGTTTCTTGGCAATTTCTCGCATGGAATAGCCTTCATTTCTAAGAGCAAGAATAGACTGTCGAGTTTCACATGAAAGTTCTCTTTTTCTGGCCATTTTGAGAGTTTAATCGAACCCACAAATGTGATGCTCCAGATTCTCAACTAGCTCAAAGGAAGGTCAGTTTTATAGCTTCTCTAACCAGCAAAACTGTTTTCAGCTGTGCTAACATAATTGCACAAGAGTTTTCAAGGGTTTTCTAATCATTCATTAGGCTTCTAACACAATTAGCAAACTAAATAGAAGCCTGTTTAATTTGAAATTAGCTGCAAAAGTCAGGTGACACAACTGAATCGTCAGGTGGTGCGACCAGGTAAAATATTTATTCAAACCAATAAATAATAGGTTAAAGTGAACAAATGGTTGAAAACTATGAGGTATATAGCTATTGTATTAAATAGATTCATTTGTATATTTATATACAAGTTTTTCTGTATTTAAATGTAAAATTGGATATTAAAAATATTAAATACCTGGCCACTGAAATGCAAGAATCTTAAATTATAGTTAACAAAAAACTCAACCACAAAATAACAATGTGTTAGCCACTATAGACACACTCAGGTATACTTGCCAAACATTTCACTTAGAATAAATAGAAGGAAAGTATATAAATTTGGTTGCGCCACCTGATATTTTTCAGTTGGTGAAGTTAAAAATACAGTCACACACACACACACACACACTTGTACTTCTATCTTTGTGAGGACACTCATTGACATAATGCATTCCCTAGCCCCTTACCCTAACCATCACAACTGAGTGCCTAACCCTGACCCTGACTCTAACCTTAACCTAAACCTAATTCTAACCATAACTCTAAAAGCAAGTCTTAACCCTCAAAATGTGATCTGAAGGTGTCTCAAAAAGTGAGGACCGGCCAAAATGTCCTCACTTTCCCAAAATGTCCTCACTCTGTTAGTAAAATACTTTTTTTGGTCCTTACTATGTAGCAAGTACAAGTGCGCACACACACACACACACACACACACACACACACACACACACACACACACACACACACACACACACGTATTAACTGCCATATAGTCAGTGTGCAAGCAAGGTGACAGACCAATGATGTGAAATTATTCATTCTGGCGCACTGAACAGTAATGGTGGTTGCCTACTAATGTTGTGAGCTCCCAGCTCATATTATGAGCTACCACTATGTTAGTCTAAACAAGCTAACATTAGCCTTTGTGAACGTTGCGTGTGTAGCGTTGCTACCCTTTTGGTTAACATTGTACAGGGTTGCAAACACACTCTTAGTAGGGTTAGGGTTGACACTCTTGGACTCTTACGCTGTCCAATCAAATCTTGTGTGTCATCTGTGTGATGTTTTATTTATTTTAAAGGTCACTTACACACACATCAGACACTAAAACTGACATGTCCACCAGCAGGTGGTGCTATACTCAAGGTGAGGGCGTTTTGGCCAGTAACGCCCACATTGTACATTGCACATTCAAAAACCTAACATATATGTATCCCCAAATTCAATATCCATCTAACCCATGTCCATTTCATCCCTTTTTCTTAAAATTGCAAAATATGTGAAACCCGCTTCTTCTAACTCCTCCTCGGCTACAGTGAGGTTCTGCAAAAATTTGGTGCATATTGGCCACTAGGTGACACTTTTACACAAAAGTTAAAAGTATGCAAAACATACTTTTTCAAACTCATCTTAAGTTGAAGTCCAGTCCGTTAATGTCTCCTAGCAGAGCTAGTTTTATAAGTATTAGCCTATTACTATTGTTACAGGTATTGCAGGGTCTCTATTACCCTGTTACCCAACGGGAAAAGGCATTAAGTTCTAAGTGAGCCATCAGATATCTTTATTAACATGAACACTGTGAGAATTTCATGTCTGCATATCTCCATGGTCGTGGCTGTGGCAGGTGCACTGCTCCGGTCCTGCTAAGGGAGGAGGATCCTCCGCCTGCTGAATGATCCGCAGTCCGTCAGGCTGCAGGCTCCTCCTCGCCTGAGAGAACCGCAGTCACCGGCTGTCTTTCTTTCAGCGGACACATTAGTAATGAGGCGAGAACAGCTGCAATGAAATACGTGTTTCCCAGAGCTTCCACACAGCCGCAGAGAGGAGCAGGACACAGACGCCGAGCTAGCAACAGACAAACAGCCTCACTCCGCTTCGCACAGCTTCACAGCTGACCGAGCTCTTACCTTCACTGCATACGGCTGACAGCCTGCCCGGGGACGCCGAAAATCTCTGGCAAGGATGCTAGTGTCGAGGGTGTTGAAACGTTGACACGTAGTTACCACTCTCACTGTCCGTGTCCCGCAGACTGAACCGGACAGTTTACTTCCTGGACTGGCGCGACGTGCGTTCCACGCTGGCAGCGCCGACGTCATGCTCTACCATAGAACTGGCCAGTCAGGTGGTAACTGATGACGACAGTGTTTTTTTTTTTTTTTTAATTATTCATTTATTTTGTTGAACACGGAACTATAACAACAAATGTTAGGCTGTTAAAAACCTGACGGAAGAGTTGAACTTACTTCATTATTATGAGACTGAGAAAAGTCAGAAGTCTGTTTTTGCACAACTTACAGCAGGAAAAATGTTTGGGCGTGTCCGACACCTGTTCTATATTGATACACTTGTCTTTCCATGTGTAAAGCAACCTCCCTTCAACCTCTTCAACTCCCTGAATAAACTACAGCACGTTTCAGTGACATATTTCAAATGTCATTTTTTGAACAAAATCTTGTCTTGTCTGTTACTGTCATTTTGGGCTGAAGGATTTCAGTTTTTATTTTCAATATTTTAATAAACCAGTCGGAGAAAATTCAACTTCAAAATAAAGTTACATAATTTTCTGTAGAAAAGCAAAAATGACCCATCCATAGATTCTGGCTGTTATCTTTCAGTATTGACTGACAGCCATAAGATCTTCTGCGTGTGCACCAGAAGTGGTCCAGATGTGGAAGTAGCTTCTGTCAGTCACGTTGCATATTGGCCTGTGGAAACAGGTTTATACTGGACCAGAGGAAAACAATCATGTGTGACAGATGTCCATTGGGTGGAAGGATGTCCTGTGTCATTCAGTGCTGTACCTTGGTACTGATACGTTTCTTGATCCCATTGGTGTCAGTATGATGCTGTACATGTTGAAGCCTCCACAGGTCAGCTGGCTGTAATAAATTTGTGATTTACCCAGGTCGAACAAACAGCGGTCACTGCACACATCTAACTTTTGCCCCAAGGCCCTCTAGTGGGTTAATTTGGCCATGGCTGCCGAGGTAAAGGTACAGTGGTAGGTCAGGGAGTGGCCAGTCCTTTTAGGAGTGGTGGAATGTAAATAAGCATATTTGGTCAAGTACTGCACTGCAGTACAACTTTGAGGTACTTCGTATGTCTATTCCACCACAGTTCAGAGGGCACAGGGAAACATTTAACGTTTTACACCTTCTTTACAGATTTGGATTTTACATACAAAATATATAGTGAGCTTCTAAAACGTTGTACATTGTTATTAGTTAAACTGCCCAACTGCAACAGTAAACTTATCTGTAACAGTCATAACACAATAATGAAATAAACTCTTGAGAAAAATATCTCAATACCATCACCACCACTTTCTTTGATGGACTGCAGACCTGTCCGGGGTACACTGGAGTAGCCTCACCCAAAATCAGCTGTCTGAGAACACCATGCAGTCATTTACATCTATTACAATCTCTTGAAAACACACTGTGACACATACAATACATGTGCAACTTGATTTCAAACATGAAACACCAAAAGTTTTTGAAGCAGCAAAATCACTTGCTGCTGCAAAAATGCACCACAGGTTAAATTTAAACCATCAAAACTTTTACATTCAGAAACAGAAGCTGCACAGAGCACATGAAGGCAGCATGAATGAACTTCCATGCAGTCTCCCTTTAAAAGTGTAATGGCTTAGTCATGGGTGACTTACTCTTTTCAAATGAGTTTTCAAGGAGTCCTCACAGAGTGATTTGATTGAGTGCACCAGAGCAACCAAATCCAAGTCCCAAGGAAAGGCCACTATCAAAACATTAATCTGCCTGTCTCAGAGCTGGTTCTAACCCAAACACAAACTCATAAATGTGTTCATTGTCAAACACGCCAAGTGTCCCAGCCCAGCAGGTGACTCTGAATAAACAAGTCAGTCAACAATCCAGCTGCTCCCTCTGATCATACGTTGTGAGATGAGCAAACACTCGGTGAAGTTACAGTATGTTAGGTTGTATAATCTTGCAACAACCTCAGCTTTAAAAGTTGCATTGGTGGCAATCTAGTCTTGTTAATGAGGCCGACAGGAGGGTCCAGAGTCCTCACAGCTCATAGATGGAGAAGTGTTTTTTAAACTTATTAAATTTGATTAAATCCTTGTGATCAGCAAAACTAATGAAGGTTTCTCTTCTTAGTGTGTTTTCTGATGCGTTGACGTTGCAGAGGAAGGAAAGCTTTAAGCTTTAAGAGGGTCTGTAGGGAACTTTCCATTTGATTCTTTTCTGCTGTATGTCACAGATCAGGATTTAGAATTTAGTCCATGATCATTACTGCTGAACCTTTTTACTTTGGTTATATCTTGTTAACTGATGAGCATTAGAAAGAAGCGGTGACAAGCTGCAGAACCTTGTGTGACAGATGGTTAAACTACAACACGATATGAACAATAGGAAACAATAACAACAATGTCAAAGGGTTAGTGAATGTTAGACCCTCCTGAAGATTTATTTCCTTGTATTATAAAATATAAAGAATTCTACACCATTAAACTTGTTATAACATGACCAAAAAAGCCTAGATACAACATAAAATGTATTGATGAGCAACAGTATTACTATTAATAATATCAGTTTTATCAAAGTGGTTGTAGGATTAAAAGTTGAAAATCTACTAAACCTGTGTTGTATCAGGTGGCTGCTGAAAATATAAAGACATTATAAAAATGTATTGACAATATTAAAAGTTGGATTTAAATGATTTTTTTCTCATTTATTTATTTATCTTTTTTGCTGTAGTGCATTCTTCACAGACTTTAGAAAATGTGAAATATATTGTCTCATAATGTTTCTAATTAATACTACAATTACTTGGTTAAGTCTAAGTATACTGACTTACAAATAATAATAATAATTGTATCTAGTGTCTTTTCAAATCACAACATTACAGATTGAACAGTGGAAAACATATATTCAGTTGGACCTTTCCTCCTGTCTTAAACAATTAAAAAATCAGTGTTAATATGTCTATTAACAAAAAATAGTGACTTCAGCTATAGAGTCCATGAAATCACAAAGACTGCCTGTTTTCAGTTACAGTCTGCAAGAACTGCTGTCTCTTCTGTCCATGGCTGATGCAGAGACTCTGATCCTGGCTAACATTTAATTCAGACCTGATGACTGTGAAGTTCTGTTTTCAGGCCTCGTCCTGTACCAAAGGCCCTCAAATTCAAAGTTATCTCTCAGAGGTAAAAAGAAGTCAGCTCACTGCAGGGCCTTGTACTCATCATCTCTTCATTGTTTTCATTCCCTCATCCTGGAAGGCCATATTTTCTGATGGCTGAAACAGTCAGAAACTGTGACCCGTGCTCCACTGTGCTTCTCTTGACCTTTGATAGATTTTGGTGTTAATCAGTCTTTAAGAGGGCTGAGAGAAATATTTCAGGTATAGAAAGGTCACATTTTCTTGTTTTGTATATGAAATAGACAGATGAGGAATCACTTGTACACATGTGTTCAGGTCATTATTTCTTACTTAGTGACTTCAGATAAAGGTCTGTTGTTCCTGATAACCTCATGTGAATTTATGTCTTAACATTTTTCTCCAACATGAGATGCTGCCTCAAGATGCTGTCATGTTTTCTTTCCTACATAGTTTTCATTGCAGGAGGTGGCTGACCTGAGGACGTGCAATGTGTTTATGCACATTTAAGCTCATGCACTCCAAGTTTGACTGCACCTAGAAAAAGACTACAGTTTTCATGTAAGAATTTATAGACAGTGAGTTTATTGCAAAGTTTACGTAATGGTATTTTATCTTATTGATTCTATAGTTTCACATAAGATTTACATTTACAAGTGACAGTGTCCGTCCAGCACTAATAAATCAACAAATCATCCTGTTGGACCAATAAGCTGCTATCGTAATATTCCTATTATGTTCAGTGTGACATTTAATTCACTCAAATAAATTAATATTCCCTTCAATAATTTGTACAAATGGTTCTGATAATAATTTTAAAGCTTCTGTTTACTCCCTGAGTTGCTGGAGGTTTGACCTCTTTGGACCTTTTCCTTTCTCCATGCACCTTGGAAGCAGATGAAGCTGTGCCAGAAACCTCCACATTTAAAATATTTTCATAGAAATATAAAGATATTAAAAGTAGCATGAATGGTTGATTGTCTCTATATATCAGCCCTGTGATAGACTGGCATCCTGTCCAGCGTGTACCCCACCCTCGCCCCAATTTCAGCTGGGATTGGCTCCAGCCCCCCACGACCCTGTATGGATAAGTGGTATAGATAATTGATGGATGGATGGATATTAAAAATGTGCTTATGTGCTCTAAAGAGCTGTATCACAAGAAAACAATAAATACAAGGTTGAGGCCCACTTATGAAGAAGCAGACTGAAGCACCACCTGCTGCTCAAAACACTGGTGAGTGATTTACTGCTCAAACATCGCAGCCATGTTCTTTTATAGTAACAAATAATGTAGATTAAAAAAGCTAAATATATTGTGCACTTTATATACAAAGCTGATTTAGATGTGAGGATAAATGTAAATAATCAATTTGTATCATTTTAATGCAATAATTCATACGAATCACAACTATTCAGGTTTCCAGGAGTAACCTAATTTCTTTCCACATTTACATTAAAAATGTGCAGGAAAAGTTACCAGATGCCGTCAATGAAGTCTGTGAGGACTCAAGGCCCAGGGCGTAGAGGGGACATTGGGATTGACAACAGGAACAGGAGAAAACAGGAACCACTGCTGTAGATAACTCAAGGCGGGTGGAGGAAGCTGCTCCCAGGTGAGCTTCATCAGCTGAAGCCTCATTATTTTACAGTCATGACAAAACCAAGTCTTGTATTGTGTATCCTAAGGTGACATGACACACTGAAGGAGTGCCCACTGAGATAGGATTCAAACCAAGAGAGGGCTTTACCCAAGATCCCTGTGTCAGAGAGTACATGTAGCAGGATGCAATGGTTCACTGTATCAAATATGTGTGCAGGGAAGATTGTAGCTGACTCCTCCCACCCTGGACACAAACTCTTTGAGACACTCCCCTCTGGCAGGAGGCTGCGGTCCTTCAGGACCAAAACCTCTCGCCACAAAAATAGCTTCTTCCCATCTGCTATTAGCCTCATCAACAAGGCTAGAGAGCCCCACTGTTGCTGATCAATTGCACCAATCACCAGAAAAAATTCCTTGTATGTGAAAACATACTTGGCAATAAAACTGATTCTGATTCTGATTCTGATTCTGATTCTGATATCAAAACATGAACCTTGATCCTGTAGTCTATGATTTCCTTTGGCACATCATTGTCCTTGTACCTCAGGAATCTCAGGTAGTTCCTGTGGTCCTGTCACACCAAGAAGCAGTGAAACATCTGCTGTATATCTGCCAGGACAGCAACCTTTAACTTCCAGACCTGCAGGCCTGTCGGGAGCACATCACTGAAAGAAATGCCTCAGTATTGGGCACTTGACTTGACAACCACCCTCATGTGACCTGTTATTTGTGGATGGAATGCCCTGAAAGTTGGTAGATTTAACATTCATTATCTTCTCCCAATAATGGTGCTACCTCAGCATGGCTGTTCTCAAATATTTTTCCCATGAAGGCTGCATATTGCATATTGTATGACACCGTTCTCCCGTCATATACACTGTACTGGGACAGAAACACAGTGTAATATAATTTACATGAGAGTAATAATGGAAGGTATTAGCCCACCTGAAACCCAAGTAAGAATCACCACCTACAACCATATAGATATACCCACCTCATAACTACCAGTATAATGTTACTGCACTCATAAGCAGGCACTTGTTCAGCACTTCATGTCTACTTTGCAATACACCATTGTAATAAGTTATTGTAATTAATGTTATTGTCATTATTTCCATGTTGTGTTTAGATGAGAACTGAACTTGCGAGTGATGAGGCCATGACGGATAGAGAGTGGACGGTCCAGCTGAGCTTTTGCCAGCCAAGTCAGATTTTATTTATATAGCACCAAATCACAACAGAAGTTATCTCAAGGCTCTTTGTTCAGCATGTGATAGCATATTACACTGACTCCTCATTATAGACCTGTGGTGCCTTTTTGATTATGGATCAGTTGTGTAGATGTTGAAGTTGCAGTTGCTTGATCCTGGTGATCCCACTGGCCTTCATGTGAGAGGCTCCCCCATCAGGAAACGATGTTAAAGGTGAGAACTCTCTCAGTCAGTGACCTGTGAATAGGGTGACCATTTCCATAACACCAAAAAGGAGGACATTATGCGGCATATCAATAAATTACTATGGTGTACATAGGACTCTGGTATACTCTCATTTATAGTACAATTGTGAGTGGTTTAAAGATGATGTTTGTGTAGCTGAATAGGCTACACAAACATACAGCGGCCGGACAGGGTATTGAAAATCCGGACTGTCCGGCCTAAAGCCGGACGCCTGGTCACCCTACCTGTGAACCAGGTCACCTGTGAACCAGGTTAAGTTATATTTGCTGGTGTTGAAGCTCTCTTCTCAGTTTTCTGAGAAGAGGGAGTGGCTGCCTTGCTTTTTTATAGATGTGGTCTGCATAACCATACCATATAACCGAGACCAACCCAAGAACTCTAGCCATGAATTAGTTTTTCCTCTTTTACACCCTGTGTTTTCCCAATGTTCTCCTGTCTCCGCCTCCCTGGTGTGTGTGTGTGTGTATGTGTGTGTGTGTGTGTGTGTGTGTGTGTGTGTGTGTGTGTGTGTGTGTGTGGTAGGCGTGGCTAACCTCTTCCAGCTTATAGCAGCTCTCCACACCTGTGCTTAGTCAACTCATCACTCACAGCTCATGTACTCTGGTCCTCCACTCACTCGTCTCCACATTGTTCAGCCTGTGGCAGAAACTCTCTCTTCCTGTCAGTGTTATTTACTCAAGTTATTCCTCATGTGTTTCGCTGTGTGCCTCACTAACTTTGCTTCTGCTGTGCCTCCACACCAGACCTAAGCTGCTGCCTGTTACCATCTCCACCATGCTGTTCACCTCCAGCCATCACCAGTCCCCACCATCTCCTTCCCACTGCTCCATCCTCACCACCACTCTCCTGTCCTCTAGTCCTCAGCAATTCCTTCACCGCTTCAGCCTGCCTGCCCCAGCCCCAGCTCCATCCTCTCCATAAGAAGAAGAAAGTGGCCTTTTAAGGAAGCCTCTTAACAGGACTTCCTTGAGCTCCTCCTTGACAAATACATTTCCCCTCAGTCATGAATCATGATAGTGTGGTTTAATATCAAAGTTCTCCTGGTTTAACATTTTGAGTGTGACTTTGTAATCATGTAACACAAACACATTCAGTCCAGTTTCAATTGTGACTCATGTTAACGTTCATATCCCTCAAAGCACACATTTGAAAGTCTTATTCTTAGTCTGTCTCACCCAAACTGGAAAACACAAAAACCAGTCCTACTAGTTACTGTATATCGTCCACCTGCCCCTGACTCTGAGTTCTTATCTGAGTTCTCAGAGTTTTATCTGAGTTAGTTCTCAGCACAGATAAAGTTATCATGGTGGGTGATTTTAACATTCACGTAGATGTTGAAAGTGACAGCCTGAGTATTGCATGTAATTCATTATTAGACTCAATTGGCTTCTCTCAGCATGTTAATGAACCCACTCACTCTTTTAACCAGACCCTTGATCTGGTTCTGACTTATGGGATTGACATTGAATATCTAACAGTTTCTCCCAGAAACCCTCTTTTATCTGACCATTTTCTGTTATCATTTGAGTTTTCAGTCATGGACTACACAGCATCTGGGGAAAAAATCTATTACAGCAGGTGTCTGTCTGACAATACCGTTAGCAAATTTAAAGAAAGGATCCCATCAGTACTTAGCCCACTGCCATGTATCAATGCAGTAGGGAACAGCTCTCTTAACTTCATATCCACACAGGTTGGTGATCTTGTTGACAGTACTGTAGCCTCACTGCGTGCAACTCTAGATACTGTAGCCCCTCTGAGGAAGAAGGTAGTGAGTCAGAGAAGGCTAGCTCCATGGTACAACTCAGAAACACGAGCTTTAAAGCAAAATTCAAGGAAGCTAGAAAGAAGGTGGCGTTCTACTAACCTGGAAGAATCTCTAAAGGCTTGGAAAGACAGCCTGTTGGCGTATAAAAAAAGCCTCCGTAAAGCCAGAACATCCTATTATTCATCATTGATAGAAGAAAACAAGAACAATCCCAGGTTTCTGTTCAGCACTGTAGCCAGGCTGACAGACAGCCACAGCTCTGTTGATCCATCTAATCCTTTAGCCCTCAGCTGTAATGACTTTACGAGCTTCTTTACAGATACAATTGTCTCTGTTAGAGAAAAAATTCACCATCTCCTCCCCACAGCCGGCTCAGATGTACTGTCCAGTTCAGCAGCCTCAGAGTCCACTGTAACTGGTTTATATTTTGACTGTTTCTCTCCTGTACATCTCCCTGAGCTCACTTCAACAGTTTCGTCATCTAAACCATCGACTTGTCTTCTAGACCCCGTTCCAACAAGGCTGTTCAAAGAAGTTTTTCCTTTAATCGACACCTCTATATCAAGTCTGATGAACTTATCTTTATCAACTGGTTATGTACCTCAGGCTTTTAAAGTTGCAGTAATTAAACCTCTAGATGTTTTAGCCAATTATAGACCTATATCCAACCTCCCCTTTATTTCCAAAATCCTTGAGAAGGTCGTTGCAAACCAGTTATGTGATTATTTGCACAGGAATGGTTTGTTTGAAGATTTTCAGTCAGGTTTTAGAGTCCATCATAGCACAGAAACAGCTCTGGTTAAGGTTACCAATGATCTCCTCATAGCCTCAGACAATGGACTTGTCTCTATATTTGTCCTACTAGATCTTAGTGCTGCATTTGACACCATCGATCATAAGATTCTATTACAGAGACTAGAACATATGGTCGGCATTAAAGGAACCGCACTAAGCTGGTTTAAGTCATATTTGTCAGATAGACTCCAGTTTGTTCATGTTAATAATGACTCTTCTATCATCACTACAGTCAGTCATGGAGTTCTACAAGGTTCTGTGCTAGGACCAATACTTTTCACTCTATATATGCTTCCTCTAGGAAACATTATTAGGAGGCACCAGATGAATTTCCATTGTTATGCAGATGACACCCAGCTGTACTTATCCATGAAGCCAGGTGAGACTAACCAGGTAGCCAAGCTTCAGGTGTGTCTTAAGGACATAAAAATCTGGATGACCAGTAATTTCTTACTCTTAAATTCAGACAAAACTGAAGTTATTGTAATTGGCCCAAAACACCTCAGAGATACACGATGTGATAATATACTGACTCTGGATGACATCACCTTGGCCTCCAGTGCTACAGTCAGAAACCTTGGTGTCATTTTTGACCAGGACTTGTCCTTTACTTCACATATAAAGCAAGTCTCTAGGACAGCCTTCTTCCACCTGCGCAATATTGCTAAAATCAGACCCATTCTGTGTCTAAAGGAAGCTGAAAAACTAGTTCATGCATGTGTTACCTCAAGACTGGACTACTGTAACTCTTTATTGTCAGGATGTCCCAAAAATTCAGTAAAAAGCCTCCAATTGATCCAAAATGCGGCAGCACGAGTACTGACAGGAACTAGGAAACGAGATCACATCTCTCCTGTGTTAGCTTCTCTGCATTGGCTCCCTGTAAAATCCAGGATAGAATTTAAAATCCTCCTCCTCACCTACAAAGCCATTAATGGTCAAGCACCATCGTACCTTGGAGAGCTTATAGTTCCCTATTTTCCCAATAGGACACTTCGTTCTCTAAATGCAGGTCTACTTGTGGTTCCCAGAGTTTGTAAGAGTAGAATGGGGGGCAGAGCCTTCAGCTATCAGGCTCCTCTCCTGTGGAACCAGCTCCCAGTGTGGGTTCGGGAGGCAGACACCCTCTCTACCTTTAAGATCAGGCTTAAAACTGTCCTGTTTAGTAAAGCTTATAGTTAGGGCTGGCTCAGGTATGTCCTGACCCATCCCTTAGTTATGCTGCTATAGAGCTAGACTGCTGGGGGATTCCCATGATTCACTGGGCTCTCTCTCTCTCTCTCTCTCTCTCTCTCTCTCTCTCTCTCTCTCTCGATTACTTTATGCCATTAACTTTGTTTTTTTTTTCTCTCCCGTAGTTTGTGCTTCTCCTCTCTCTCTCTCTCTCTGTCCTCATTCTGCAGGTCTCTCTGCCTCTGGAGCAGCAGGATCCAGATCCACCACTACTCATCTTTACTATTAACCACTGTTACCTGTCATTATTATTGATAACACCATTACCTACACAGCTGTTCCTGGTCTCTCTCTCTCTCTCTTTTCTCCTCTCTCCTCCCCCCACCCCCCCTTTTTTTATCTCCTCCTAAACCCAACCGGTCGAGGCAGACCCCCCCACCCTGAGCCCGGTTCTGTTGCAGGTTTCTTCCTGTTAAAAGGGAGTTTTTCCTCCCCCCGTCACCAAGCACTTGCTCTTTGTGGGAACTGTTGGGTTTTTCTCTGTAACAAAGTAAGGTCTTGACCTTACCCTGTAAAGTGCCTTGAGATAACGTATATTATGATTTGGCGCTATACAAATAAAATTGAATTGAATTGAATTGACTGGAGAGGCAGAATAATATATTTCAGTTTGCTCACATCATTTTGCTGTTCATGATTTCTGAGTAAAAAAAGTTCTTCGACGTGTCAACAGTTAATGTTTATTATCACAGTGCAAACTGCATTTGAGGTTTGATTTTTAAAATTAATAAAAATTGGACGTGTATTTAAAAATGGCATTTTAAAAGTGCATCTACTGCAAACATCATGCAGTTACCATTTATAGCGTTTACTCAACAGCTCATCTGCATTTTCTCCACTTGTGTTCCTTCTTTATTGTTGTCTGAGTTTCTGAGCTCTTGTTAAGCACGGCCTTTTGTTAAAACCCGTGAACAGTGTTCTTTATACTTTTCACTGATCATCACTGGTGTGAACTCAGGGATAAAAGCATTACAGTGATTGTTGTCCAGTCAATTCGCAACAAGTTAATAAAGGCTATTAAATGCAAATCTGAAAATGCTTTTTTTGAAAAGTCTGTGAATAGAATTTGTGGGGTGGCTGTGGCTCACTAATTAGAAGGCTGGTGGTTCAATCCCAGGCTCCTCCAGTCTGCGTGTCGAAGTGTCCTTGGGCAAGATACTGAACCCCACATTGCCCCCGATGGCTTACGTGTGTATGTGTGTGTGTGTGTCATGTATGAATGTGTGAGTGAGTGGATGAATGTAAGTATTGTAAAGCACTTTGAGTGGTCAGTATGACGAGAAAAGTGCTATATAAGTACAAGTGCATTTACCATTTAATTGAGAAATTAACTGTAATACCTCAATATGTGAGACACACTTGTCAGCTATGTTACAGTTTATTATACATTTCAACATGTTTTTAAAGCTGCAGTAATCAATATTTGTTGTATTAATAATGAATCAAATGTATGGTTGCATACTGACAAACCCACAGATGATTATCACCAGCTCTACTGAGCCTTTAAGCCTCTTGTAGCTCATTGTTTTGGTTTTACAGCCCACAGACTTCACTCTGATCCACCAGCTGTTTTCTGATAAACCCACTGTTCACTTCCTGTTCGGCACCAAAGAGTACACACACACACACTGTGAGAGCTGGTGAACATAGTGGAGCATTTTGGGACAGTATGAAAATTACTGGAATGGGACGGGAGGAATTCAGTGCTCGAAGGTACTGGTATGCAGTCCCAGTACATCTCTTTAGCGTATTGTTCCTTTTTGGTGCACTTCTTAAAAGCTGCCAGTACTCTTTTCTGGGCAGTAAGTATTGACTCTATGTGAACTGCATTACCCAGAGGGCACTACGTGACTCACATGTTCACCTCTCAACAAATCAAGTTAATGCTAGCAGAGTCTGTCTATGCTTACTCAAAGTTCTCTGATGCTTGTTTAATGAGCCAAAATGTGTGCACAGGGATCAATGAGAGCCACAGTAATAATCACATGACTCCTCTGATAGAAGCGGGGTAACTCCACTGCACATCTGAAGCCTGATAGGTCCTATTACTGCACACACACACACACACACACACACACACACACACACACACACACACACACACACACACACACAGCAGTATACACACACATACATAATAAACAGTATCAAATTAATACTTAAATTGTTTCTTTGAGAAAATAAATGTATATTTGAACACCGGCAACAGGCCTTTCTCTTAGTGTCTTTTATTCACTGCAGAAATGTAGAATTTAATCATCTTTACTAATATTGGCTGATGCACAGGTGAGTACCAGTACTTTTTTTTCCCTCTTATAGCATGAACAGAATTCACTTTTTAAAAGAGAATCCGTCCTGTTACTAATATTTTCAAAAGACCTCCCCCTTAACTTAAAGTTAAAACTGCACCACCCATCCTCCAGTAGACCAAAATAATACTGTACTGATGAAATGTCTTTGCTACACCTCATCTTCCCATTATAGGTAAAGCATAAAGAATTTAAGATGGTGTGCACTAATTTTAAAGTAAAATAGCCTTTTAAGACACCCCTCCAAATAAAGTCTCTCTTAGCTGCTGAAGAGCCAGATATTTTTCTCAAGAGTTGGTGGGGACCAAAAACACATAGTGGATCATTTGTGGACTGTAAAAAAATGATTTGGATGGGAAGGGGAGTGAAATCTAATGTTTCAAGAGACACCCTCCTGACTCAATTAAGACTGCAACACCCTCCCTCCAATAGACCAAAATAATATAACAGTAATGATGACATGTTCACCATGACAACCTCATAAGTGTCAGTGTTGTTCTCAGCTTGTTCCACTGCCCCAAGTGGCTAAATATGAATTAGTGCAGCTTTAAAGATGACCATGTGCAAATAAATGTGAAATAAAGATGTTTAAGACAGACATTTGACATTTGAACAGATGTAAACAGACATTAAACATCACTGAACAATTACAGCCCTCTTCTTCATCACAGATTTAATTCCATCATCGCAGCATGTAAAGTGCACACACACATTCAGCTGACATAGATGATTTATCAAAACTAGAAAGCTCTTATTGTGTTGGTTATCAAACTCATACTGCAATAGCTCTGTTTTTTGGGCGGGGGGTTGAAAATAGCCTATAGATGAAAGGTGGGACAGTTGTCACACTGAAGCTAGCCAGCTACACTTTGAAAAAAGGCTCAGAAACATGCACTCATGCTTTCAAACATATTGTACATCATGCTTGCAAGGCCCCAGTGGCAACAAGCATCCATCATTTCAAGTAGGCTTGCAAAAACAAACAGAAAAACAACATCTCTTAAGGGAATTAGGCATTCATAAGCATAATAATATAGATGATATATGTATATGCCTACTATGCAAATAATGACATTCAGGGTCTATGGGAGCATAACACTACTCCCTTTACATGCAGCCGCTTCAGAACTGCTCCCAGAAACTTACTATAAAAAGTTTTTATGCAGTTCATATTCAAGTTATACCTAAATATGATTTTAAAAAATCATGCACAGATACACACTCAGTCACCTGTTTACCTCTTGCCCTTGACTCCACCCTCAGATTATGACACTTGCAGCTAAGGTTGAGGTTTTTGGTATTGAAAATAGTTCAATATGCTTTAAATTTACAAAATATACTCAGAAATCAGAGGGTTTGTAATATTTGTGATGACTCATCATCTGCCTCCACTGGCCTCTAGTTTCATGGTAGTACACAGGTGGACACAGCCAGTTAGCAGAATCTAAACAGAACACAGACTGACAGCCCTTATAATAATAATATAATATGAAAAATTAATATGAACTCACTGTTGGATATGATCAACAGTACATATGATACAATATGATAAATTATAACTATACTGAAGTCATTCTTGACCTTAGAAAGTAGTTTGAAGAAAACAATCCTAACTCAGCATCTACTCATGGACTGTACAACAAGACCAGATCAAAACCTTGTATCTGGCTGGACCGCATCTTATCATCAGCTGGTTTCAGCTCTTCATCTGTTTGCTTCTCTCCTCCTCTCTGTGCTCACATATACAATATTCTAATTCAGCTGAACTCACAATGAAGCTGTTCTCATTGACATGTTTTTCCTGTTTCTGTTGCCATGACAGCGGAACATGTTTGAAAGAGTGACTGAAACATGGCCCATAGAGAGCTGCAGGGATGACGTAATTCTGTAGTCCAACCCTGATGTCATCAACCTGGTTCCCTCCACAAACAGCCAGTAGGATTTCTCCATGGTGTTTTGGATGATTAGAGAAAACCAGCAACAGTTTCTGATCCTGACAGGTTTGGTTCAGCAGGATCATCTTCACTAATGACTCCACCATATGATGTCTGAAGCCTAAATACAATCAGCAGCAGTAAAAAGCTCATGTTAGGCTATAAACCAACTACACCACGGTCACATGACTTCACCGTCACCACCACTCAACTTCAACCTGTAGTTTGATTTTGCCTTTCCTCTGACAGAGTTAGTAACATTTTGTAGAAACACAACGAGGCTGTAAAGGAGATCGGTTTTCATGTTGGACTGATGACGTTTACGTCCCCAACAACCTCTGTCGTCTCATTTAGACTCTTGTTAGCAACCAGCCTTTTTCAACAGATGGAGAAGCTTCAAGAATCAGGACCGAGGGATTTACTGACGGGTTTGATGTCAGAGAATCAAACCTGAAAATGTCTTGAGCTTGTGTTAAAGACAGACCTGATTTCAGTTATCAACCAGAAACACATTCAAACAACCAGAGACTCAGGACCAGGGGACAGGAAGTGATAACATGCAACAAATTTCTGGGATTTAGGACTCACTCCTGCAGCTTTTTACATGCTCACCAGCAGTCATTTCAAGCTGCTGCTCTGTTGTTGTTGTTCCTCGCTGCTAAAATCCTGATTTTATAATCATAACACTGTTTGACAAAATCACCAAACATCAGGTAAAGACAAAGATTGAGCTGTGATTTCAGCTGCATTTACTGTAAAATGATCACTCACAGAGAAAGTTAGAAGCTGCTGCATTGAGAGGTGTGTCTGTGGAGGAAAAGCCCAACTTCGTGGTTGCAGGGCAGCACTGGCAACTCTCTTCTCCAAAAAGTCACTAGATATGTCGCTAGGTGCTTTAAAAAAAAGAAGTCTCAAGATGTCTGAAAAGTCACTGCTTGTTCATGCCAAATCATTTTGAAAGAGCAATGACCAATGGGGACACTTGGTTGGCCAACCAAAAATGAATGGGTTGGGCAGGCGGCTGAGTATGTTGCTTTACTGGAAGTGAACCAAATGCACCCAGTGGTTTAGACTTTAAAGCACAAACCATGAATCATTATATGCCAGATTCAAATCCAGGAACCACTGTATGTAGGTCATATCAGTCTCTCTCCTCTTCTTTCCTGTCATCTCTCTACCATCAATATTTCTAACAAAGGCCCTCAAATGGTTTCTCTCCTTGACCTAGAAAAATACTGCAATACCTTCCCCCCAGTTTTTGATAACAATATATTTATAGCTAAAATAACAAATGATGAATCCCAGATGACCTCTGGGGCTGCTGAGAGGCTAATGACCCTCCTGTCTGCTCTCAACCTTTTCCGATGTCCTGCTCCTACAGTATAGTCCAGTCTCTTACCAGTTTTTTCTGGAGCTTTCAACAGTCTCACATTTTCATCAGCAGAGAGAGTTTTCGCAGTTGCTTCATGTTTGTTATATGGTTGAAACCTCCCGAAAATACAGTAAGAGGACTTTGAGTTGGGAATATTTTGCTACTACTACTATGGTCAAGAATGAACTTTTAAGTTACATCGATGAAAAGACCTTAAATTACTAAGGATAATATCAACTGCTGAACTTGTATGTCAACCCTGCCATCTCCATGACAACTGAGCAAACTACATTTGATGATCAAGACCGTGTGCTAAAATTGAAAGCTCCAGAAAACAATAGTAAGTTGACCTTAAATTGGGATGCTTCATTCAAACTAACATAAAGCTGAATAAAGAGCGATAACTGTGATGAGCATCATGACATCAGTAGCCCCCTCTTCACTCTCCTTACTGCTGGCTTTGCACCACACCATCACCAAACTAGAGGCCACTTACTTCCACATCAGTCTTCACCCTGAACCTCTAAGTATTTGGACAGCAACATTTCATAAAGCCAAGGGATGTCTCTTCAGCCTGAAACATCTGTTCAAATACTCAACTCCTCCCAAACTACTGAGACCAAGTTACTGTCCTTTGATCATGGTTTGCACTGAGATGCTGATGCACTTGTGTTTAGGGACACCATCAGATCTAGGAACGCTTCCATGGATTTAAAGGTTCTGTCCATTCTGGTTTGGTTCTACGGGGTCAACAGTCTGGGTTTTATGGCTGTGGATATGAAAACTGTGCAGTCTGGTAAACTGCAGAGTGCTGAGATTGTATTTTGCAAAGTACCTGAGGTACGTATTTAAGAAGTACTTTATCAAACCACAGCAAAGGTTTTAAGGAGGAAATATAATGGACTTGCTCTTTCATATTGTTTGGGTTTGGATGTAGTGACTTGTGAACCCTCTGAGTGTTAGCAATGTGACGCAGTTACTGAGTTTAACTAATGTGATAAACAGTGTTTATTGGCTCAGAGCAGATAATCACAGTTTGATGCTCCAGGACTGTTCATATTAATGTGTACGTCCACTGCTGGTGTAGAGGTGTATCATTTATCACTTAAAATGATCTCCTGTGTAATTTCACTGTGTGTGGTTTCTGTGGCTGTCATGGTTACATGAGGAGCCATGGAAACAATCTCAAAATTAGGAAAAGTATTGGTATTTGTTTTTTTGTTTTAAGGCTCCACACTTCACATCCACCTCAGCACTGGGTGAAAACACAGGCCACCGCACTGACACTGCAACGCAAAGCAATGTGATCCAGAAACTTACTGTGGTGCTCAATCAGGTGAATGCACACCTTCCTTTATAAAGTAATTTATGAATCATGAACCACTGTGCAGCGTTTTGGCTTCTGTTGAGCCTCTGAACTCATGGTTTCGATTCTGTTTCTTTACGCCGTCTTCAGTCAAAGCTCTGAGACGTTTAGTGAATCTGACCCCTGACATTTCAGAAATCACACCTTAACTGTTATAATGACTGTGGACCAATTCAAGATGTCATTTAAAATACAAATACGTATATGTATGAATATGGTATAATAGTGTCAAACGCTAACCTCATTCTCTCCAAATTCCAGACATGAATGTGATCTACTGGCAAACTACCTCCAGGTTATACAAGCTTGAACTTGAATGTGTCAACAGCACCATCCCCGTCTGTGACATGGTTCTTTCTCCTCTCTCCTCTTCCTCGTCTTCCTTCAGTTTCTTGAGAACCTGCTTCATCACTTCTTCACCAGCACAATGAGTCTTTGCCTTCTCTGTCCTTTTTCATTTTTTGTCTCTCTTCTTTGTCTCAGTCTAGAAGCCCACCCCCAGGACTTTCTTCATGTGCTCATACACCACGTAGGAGATGCTGACAGCAGGAATGACTTTGAGGAAGTTGGGGGTGATGCCGCGATACAGGCCTGGGACGCCTTCATGAGATATGATGTATTTGAACTGGCCCACCATCGTCATCTTGGGTTTCCCCTCAGTAATGGCTGAAGGAAAAGGAACGATGGAGGTTACAGAGGCTCACATAAGAACCAGTTCCACTACTGATGCTCAGTATGTATTTGTAACATGTCAAAACCTCCGGTACAGCTCACCTTGTGCCTGCATGCGTGTCCGGATGAGAGCAAGAGGATAGGACGCAAGCTGGCCACAGGTGCTGGAGATGGTGCCACAGCCCAGCAGGACCAGGACTCCTGGATCTGCTGAATCTACACAGAACCTCTGGAGCCAGGCATTCTTCAGAGTCTGAGAGCAGCGGCAGTGAGGAAGGGTTCAGAAAACAAAAGGAGAAGAGTGGTGGAAAGAGAGGAAAAGAAAAGATCAAACAAATACATTTAAATCATTATTATTATTATCACATATTTTCAAAATAAAATGGTATAAAAGGTATTTAAAGCATATTGTCTGTAACCTTCAGAAAGATTTAAACTATGACATCTTCAGATTTACTTTCAGCTGTGCTGCTGATGTGTCATTACTGCACACACACCATAGACACATGCTTCAGTGTTGGAGGGACTGGGACGTTTCTCATAGAACACTGGTTCCCTTTTTTCTCTGACTGAGTCTGTCTGCTGTTTGCTGCTGAGCAGGTGGTGGACAGTGGTTTTCTCAGAGCTTCTTCTCTGAACAGAGTTTTCTGCTGCTGCTGTTGATGAGAACTGAATTTGCTGGTGGGAAAACCAAAACAACAAGCTACAAAAGACTAAAAAGCTCAGTTGAGCTTGGAGATGATGATTCACTATGTTCACTACCTGTGACCTCTCTCACATAGAAATAGATACTGGACCCATTGTTGATATAAAAGTATTGCTATATTGCTTTAATTTACAGAAATATGTAAGTTTAAATTTAGAAATGCCATCATCCAAAAGTGAATCATCAGTGAGTTCAGTGTGTTCTCTCATGCTGTGACTGACCCGACACTATTTCTCAAACGTACGCTAGTAACTTCTGTAAAGTCTAAAAATCACTTTTATCACCCACTACTCTGGAGAATTTAACCAGCCTCCTGAATTCTTCGGCCTATATAGTTTAGGAAGTCCCAGACCAGTAATTGACCTATTCATATACACACACACCTCATACACAGCCAGGTCGATGCCAGCATAGGGGATGATGCCGAGTGTATTTGGCAGGTAGCCCCTGTAGAAAGCTCGGACTCCCTCTGTCTTCAGGATCTGTCTGGCACAGTCAGCCATTCCTGAGTACTGTCCTGTCTTCCTTAATGTGAGACGAGTCTTCAGAACCTACCCAGCAGAGGGGGATGAGAGACGGTGGAGGAAAAATTAATTATGTAATAAGAACTTGGTTAAACTAGAATTCCCGCCTTTCTCCACCAACCAGCCAAGCTGCAGGAAATATGGTCACAGTGTCTTCTTCCTGAGTTACAGTGTTGAATAATAGCCAGAGGTGCTTTTGCAGAACATTATTATGACACAGTAAGTTGACCTTTGACCTTTTGGATATAAAATGTCATCACTTCATCATTTTATCCTGTTAGACATTTGTGTTAAATTGTATCATAATTAGCGAATTAATTTGTGAGTTATGGCCAAAAACACGTTTTGTGAGGTCACAGTGACCTTTAACCTTCGACTACCAAATTCTAATCAGTTCATCTTTGAGTCCAAGTGAATGTTTGTGCAAAATTTGAAGAAATTCCCTCAAAGAGTTACCGAGATATTGTGTTAACAAGGATGGAACGTACAGATGTACGGACGGACAACCTGGATACACAATGCCATGTTGCCAGAGGCATAAAGAGTGAAGACAAACAGTAGCAAAAGGTTATTCTTTAATTGGACAAAAGACTCTGAACTGGTCTTTGTTTTCTTTTATGGACAGAAATAGTACCAACAAGTTATTATCCATCCACCCATTTGGAGCCAATCCTAGCTGACATTGGGCGAGGATGGGGTACACCCTGGACAGGATGCCAATCTATCACAGGGCAGAGGCTCACATTCACAACCTATGGGCAATTTAGAATCTCCAATTAACCTAATGTGCATCTTTGGACTGTGGGAGGAAGCTGGAGTATCTGGAGGGAACCTACGCAGGCACAGGGAGTACACAGAGGCGACAGTGCTAACCACTGCACCACCATGCTGCCCGTGTACTCACTCCAATAACAGGGCCTTGAAAAAGTCCTGTATTGTTATTTTTCGTCACTACCTCCCTGAGTTGGCAATGGGTGCTTTGCCGCTTGCTGCCCTCCTTCTGGGAGCATTTCTGAGGCTCCCTCTCCAGAATTGAACCCTGATTCCCCAGGCCAACAAAAATCCAGTAACCTACCCCTCTTTCTCTGCAACAGTCTTGCATTAAACTCATACCCGCTGCTGGCTACTTTTCTAAATTCAGCCAAACAGGAGAAATAGGCTGGAAGTATCAACTTTAATAAGCTATGACACAGCCTTGAGTCTGTTGAGTCTCATTCTGTGCCAGTATGCCAGTTAGTTATGTTTCATTAGTGTTTAAATATGATATCACCTCAAGCCGCCTTATATCCACAGTCTGGTGGCAGGAATTTCATTTCACAAGAGATGTTTTGATGCCATGTGTCTCTGTCTGTTCAGCAATCCAACAATAAAGTTGTTACTTAAAGGCAGAAAAAAGGCCTTTCCCATCTCCCTCCCTCAGATGTTAGGAGTCCCGAGACTCACTGATTCTCTTCTTGATGCTGTATTTGTAAGAGGCTTTTTACAGGTTTTTAAAATGTAATGAATTTTGTGTGTCTTCTTCTTTTTTTTTTTTTTTTTCCTTCAAATGATATAACACTCTCTGATTTAACTTTTCATCCTGAGGTCTGTCGTCTCTTTCTCAAACATACAAAGGTTGGGGTGAAATGTTCAGTCATAGTTATATGTACATGCTAATTTCTCTTTAATCTGAGAGCTATCATCTTCCTCTCCTCTGTTTCTTCTCTCTTCTTTGAAACCCAGGTCCAAAGCCTAGTCCGGTTCCACAGTTTCTTCTTTTCTGTATTTGGCCACTCCAGTCAGCCATCTTTGCTGCCCAACAAACTCTGAAACCATGACGTAACAAGCTTACATCCAGTGAGTGTCATGCATCTAATTGGTTTGCAGTGATTCATACTTACAGTCATTTACAATCACTCATTCATCCTTTCTCTGACACCCACACATTATTTCCTGCCCTTTATTCAGTGGCTTTCATCTACCCACTAATGTACCTTCATGTCCTGATTGAAATGAATCTCTTCAAGTTCAAGCAGGAAGACAATTGTCAGCCATCTTATCTGGTCATCACACTGAGGCTCCACCTCTCCACTATCAGCCAATCATTTCACCAGGTTCTGTACACAGCCTTTCATATCATCAAATGATCATCTTAGCTGAAGAATATCTAAACCCCCTTACCTACAGTGTGTTGTCTTTTTCTGCTCTCATTGCAGTCTATCCCACTCGCGGCTTCACTCCCCCACCACCAGGGTCAGGGCCCTGCCCGAGGCTCCCTCGGGGGACTTCAGATTGGCCGTCAAAGCAGGACCTGTCTCTCTTTCTGTAGAAAATTCCCACCTCCTTCCACATCCCTCCTTCACTTCAACTCCTTCTACTCCTCCTCCTTCCCCTCACATCACTGGAGGGCGGAGCTGAGAAGTTCATTTAGGCAGGTAGCTCACCTGGGGCAGGCCTTTCTGCCCTGGAGAACAAAGGAGCTGGCTGCCTAATCCTCATCCTCCCCAATTCCTGATTGTTGAGCTGCGTAGTTGATGTGAGTTATTCATTTAAGTTCCACACACTCATAATTTATTTTATAGTTAATTGAATTGAAGAATATTATCGCTACCTTCTACTCTTTATTAAGTTTGCATTATGATTACCAAGATTAAGTACACTTTGATTAACTGTTAATTGATTTGAATATATCTGAGTTGTGTGGACTAATATTTGCTGTTCTTTCGTTTTCCTTTTCATCAGAATCAACCAGCTAAACAATAAATGAGATGAACTGGATCCTCTGTGTTTGTGGCATTGTTTTAAACCAACAACTCATCTACCATAATCCGGAACCAGTCCCTTCACACACCCAGCAATACTTTACACTTTCCTTGATGTGAATTCATAGATTACATCATCATATGAAATTTGCCCAGCAATTGTGTAGTTAATACTGATACTGTGCAGAGACAGAACTGCATTATTTGAGAGTGCCATCCCCCGACAAGATGCTCATATCAAATCTGCCGTTAAGTACAATGACCATAACCATATCTCAGTTAAGTGGACTTCTGCAGTTAAAGACCAAGTATATACGTAACACACAAAGGAATTAATACCAACTTCAGACTGACCTCCATGGGGTAGATGATGGTCTGGGCGGTAGCTCCTGCAAGAGAGCCAGCTATGAACCTCTCTTGTACCCTTAAACTGCCCCCCTCTTTACTGCCTCGGATCACCCACTTGATCTGGAGAAAGAGGAAAGAAAGAAGGAGAGGGGAAGAAGGGAGGGCACAGAAGAGAGCCAGTGATACTGTTCAATGAAGCACAAGAGGAAGGATGTGCAGAGGCATACACAGTGTTTGATCATCCTGACATGTATGAAAATGATGCAGGATTCATTCACTATGAGAAATTTTTCTTTAATTTTACAGTGACTTAAGCAAACACTCAGTGGACTAAGAGGTTAGAGTGTACTGACCTGTTCATAGGCCATAAACTTAATGGCAGATTCAGGAGCAATCTTGAGGACGTTTATGCCATTTCCCCTCCAGAGTGAGGAGATGCCTCCCTCTTGGACCATCCCCCTCAATCCGGACCACAGATTAATGCCCCGAGATGTGGAGCCGTGCACCTGCACACACAAACAGCAGGTCAGTCATCTCATCACAACCTGTGCTAAGTTTGAAATGTTACTGTGGGCTGGACAGCCTCTGTGCTAAGACACAGGTAATGTGCACATCCAACCTCAGCTAGCTAAAGGTGCAGGACAGAAGATGTTGTCACTTAGGCTGACAAGCTCCAAAAATCTTAACCGATGCAACAGTGTTTGTTAGGTTTTTCTGGTGAAATATTGCATTAATTAAAAAAATAAGGAATTTGAAAATAATCTTGTGCGAGTGAACCAAAGCAGTAACGTCTGCAGGCTGGAAAACCACAACGAGCTAAAAGATGCTATAAAACCAGGAACTGCAGAGATGGTTTATCAGTACAAACAACCTCTTTCACATACAAGTGGTCTTGTGATCCACTATTAATATGAAAATACAGATTATAGCTGCTTTAACACTCTCTAAATGTAATTAAACCATGTTACAGTAAAAGAGGATAATAAATGAGCAGGAGCTGATCAGTGTCACTCTCTGTTACCTAAATGCTTTGTGATATTTCAGGCTTTTAACATGGGCGGAGCTGGAAACGCTCCAACCACCCACCCAAACTACCCACCATGTGCTTCAACTCATTTCTCTGAGAGAGTGTAAGTGAATATCTGTGCAGAGGAAAGAGTGAGCTTTAGACTTAGAAAAGATGTTGCCACATTACATTCACCTGAACTGTTACAGCTGTTTGCAGTTTTACAAAACTATTACATTACAAATTAAACACCAGGATCAGGTGAAGGTTGTGGAGAACATGCAAATTGCTAATTTTCTCTACAATAAATAGTGTGAGACACTACCATACATACTGCATGATATAAGGTATAGTTTGCATTACAATAATTAAATGACCCACCTGCAGGAAAACTTTGAGGCGGTCCAGAGGAGCAGTTCCGGTGCGGGACACTGCCCCGGCCATGGCTCCAGCAACCAGCTGCCTCCACACCAACCCTGAGCGCCGCTCCTGCTCTGAGAACTCATCTGGCACTGTCAGATGCTCCCCGATGTCAAACATCTATCACATCATCAGAAATGAAAGGCCCACGCTGTACTAGTACACTTACCAGTATATTACATGAATCTCCATCTGTCTTTATCATTACTGATAAACACATCTACTAGTGATCACAATATATTGTTAAACCATCCCTCAACCGCCTTTCCTTTCCTGCTTTGATTTATTTTGTAAAGTAGTGCCACTTCCTGTTTCTGTTCTCAGAAGTGTACAAATATAAACAGCTTCAGGATGTTATTACTGTCATTATTATCTTATAATTAACTGGAGCCAGGTGACTCACATGGGAGTGTTTCCAGTAGTGGACAATCTCCTCCATGTTGTGGAAAGGGTTGAACAGGAAGTGATCACGCCATTCATTCCAGTCAATGGTCATAGTGCCATCCCTGTCCATACTGGGAAAGAGAACACAGTACAGTGACTTCACCAGGTCACATACAGTTTCCTGCATCCCTCTTGAACACTGATTAACTCCAATGACTCCAAACCAGAGCCCTGAGTCTTTTTTTACACGTATTTTGTTGTGGAAAAATTATGGTATCGTGACTTTCAGAGCAAGGGTCTATTTAGTGGCTACACCGAAAATAGACCATTTGTTACATTCATGATTCTAACCTCATGCTTCTGTTAAAGACCCTGCACTCCCTCACAGTTGTTTTCACAGCTGCTGCTCAGTCTGCAGTGGTGCAGGTCTGTGTCTGAATGACGAGACTGATAAACGTCAAACCCTAACCCACCTTAAAAGCTGCAACAAAATTCATCAGATAGTTGTCCATCAAGCTCAGTTTGTATACGCCCACACAGACAAGGTCTAATCAGGCGAATCAGCAAAAACACCTGTGCAGGTGAACAAGTGACATGCATACTCCAATGACAAAATAATTCATGTGTAACTATGTGTTTTGTGTTTTGCTCACATTGGCTTTGCTTCCTTATTGTTTAGATTCAGTACAATTAATTACAAAATAAATACATAAAGGATGGTGTCAAAATATGAAATGAACACGAAACATTGTAATTAAACCAAATAAGGAAATGTTTCATTCTTTATATGTTATTTTATATTCATGTTGTTTTATATGTTATACAGAGATAAAGAAGTGAACTGTCACCTGAGATAGTGACAGTATGTTGGGAGGAGTTACACTCTGTTAGACCTCTCATGAACAAATGTTATAAAACTCAGAACAACAGAATGAAAGACACACAATATTAAGATGTTAAGGTGAAGGATTTTCTCTCTCTCTCTCTCTCTCTCTCTCTCTCTCTCTCTCTCTCTCTCACACACACACACAAACACACACTCTCTTCACCTCTGCAGGATTCTGGCAGCCTGCTCCATGGAGACCTCCACTCCAAGCTTGTGCAGCGAGTGCTGGATCTCTGCCACATCGATCCGACCTACAGAGCAGGAAACAACAGGAAGTTGTTTGTCCAGTCCATATAAACTTGATATTCAATGTGTTTCATGTGTTTTACTTAACAAACAAGGAGCAGGAACTGCTGGAGAGCTGGTGGGTGTGGTTGTGTGCATTTGTGTGTGTGGTTTGTGTGCCCGCACCATCATTGTTGCGGTCAAGACTGTGAAACATGAGCCGCAGCCTCTTCTCATGAGCCCGCAGGTACTGAGAGAACTCCTGGAAGTCCAGCAAACCATCGTGGTTGATGTCGCTCTCCAGGACGATCTGCAGAGAGAGACGTCAGTTGTTCAGCAGGGAGGACATGGGGGTGGAGGTAGAGGTGCACAAGTTGACAGTGAAAATGGCATGGAGGTGTTGGTAGGGTGGGAGTGGGGATGGTGGTGGGGGTGTTAGAGGTGTTAGAGGTGAGGACAGGATGTAAGGCACTGTGCTCCCTGTGAAAATCAAGAAGTAAAGCACATCCTACCTGTCTGCAAACACAACCTCTCCTCTCTGGAGAAAGAGACAGAAAATACACAACTAGTTCCTGTGCACAGAGGAGGAAGAACACACACTGTGTCGTAACCTCAGGACAAGACCAGTTACTGGTGTACAAACTTTTAAATTACTAAAGAAATAAATATATCAGTCACTTTTTGGCTTTGGGCAGCAACAACTGACAGATTTTCATCATCCACATGTCATCAGTGTAATTTCACCTCTGTTTTATATGTTTTTTACTGTACTGAGACACAAATTAAAATTACTTACTTAGTAAATCATACTCTCCCAATCTGAATATGTCTTTCTTTTGAGTAAATGTCTTGGAAATAATAAGGAATTTCTTTGGGAATTATGGACCCATAAAATAAAGTGTGACTAAATACAAATGCTGTATTGGAATGAGTTGGCAGGTGCTTGTTTGTCTGTTTGTTACCAGGCAACTAAAAACTTGTCAACAGGCTTCAGTGAAGGGAGGTGGAGGGATGGGCAGCAGAATAAAGGACTAGGTTATGGTACAGATCCTGAATTCTTTAAAAGGATTTCTTTGTTTCCTACAGTATGACTGCAGAGAGAAGTTCACTGTCTCAAGTACCTCAGATTTTTTTTTATTCTACTTGACGTGCTGACAGTAAAATGTTGGAGCTCGGAGCTGCTCAGACAAAGGGGCTGTGGCTGGTTCGCTAGGAGTTTACTGGTTCACCACTAAGCAGCTTTGAACATAAGAGTCTTCAAAAGTCAAACACGTGAATTTGGCTAATTGTGCAGTCCCACTGTGTGTGTGATTGCAAAGTGACATTTGTGTGAAGTTAGTTTGGTTGGTCCTCATTTGCTCAGGGGTTTCGTGTGTAATTAGCCTTTTACAACTGGAACAACAAGAAGGTTTAAATTTCCTGCTCGTGTCTCTCTAAAGATTTACTGCACATGTTGCCTGTGAAGAGCTAACAAAGACTGCTTGCCGGAGGGTACATGTTTCATTAATTAGGCTTCAAAGTTTTATTCATCACATGTCAAAGTACAGTGTACAGTAAACAAAGCAGTGACATGAGAGTTGGACTCAGCAGCAGAGCAGACTGTGCAAAACTATCAAAATAAATAAATAAATAAATAATAATACTGTGCCCTCGTGGCTCACCTGGGAGAGCTTGAACGATAAAGACTTAGTCTGGGTTCAAATCTGACCTGTGGCCCTTTGTTGCATTTCAGCCCTTCTCTCTAAAACAAAACAAAACAAAAAAATCATAATACTTTTTTTTAACATTATGAAAAATATTGCATTGCATTTGAAATATTGGGATTTTCAATATTACTGACGATCGTCCTACTTATGAGAAGAAGAAAAGAGAAAGTTGTTTGAGTCGTTGAAAAAAAGTAGTTTGCTGAATGTGAACAACAAGATAACTTACTCCTACTGATGGTGATGTGTGATTATTCTTTAAAACTTTCTTACATTTCTAAATTACGTTTATTTTCTTCTGCCAAAACAACAGAAACAAAACAAGCTGAAGGTTCAGGCTGTGAAGTTCCTGCAGTACAGAAGGTCTCAGAGTCTTGTGTCTGGATGCTGTGGACGGCCTCTGTGCTGAAAAGAGTCATTTTCATAACCATTCAAATAACTGTCTGCTGGAGTCAAACGCAAAAATAAGTAGATTACAGTGAAGTGATGTGAGAGCCAGACTGACCACCAAGGTCAGCAGTGCAGCAGCTTTGTGTTACACAGACATGTTAAAATATTCATCCACAAAGGGTTCCTCTGCAAACTGGAACAGGTTGTCTTTATATGGTGTTAGAACCAGGCCTGACAAATTAGTAACTGCCCTGTTGGAGGTTGATTAATGGCATGAAGACAGTCTCACCCATGGGACCGGACTGCACTGTTTTTTTGGTACCACTATTCATACGATTATTAAAAGGCAGAAAATGGCACTGATTCTGCTGTGAGACTCAATATTTCAAATATTATATATAGTGCTGATATATTTTCTTTTTTGGGTGATTTTAAGTCTGTATTTGATAATGGCAGTGAAGATGGACAGGAACTGTGGGGAATTATGTGGTTCAGCTGGCAGAGAGTTAAACTGGGGATTGTACTGCTCTGTTTTGGCCGTTGTTCTTTGAAAATGAATTAGTGCAAAAAGTTTCTATTACATCATCAGGGGACGTTTAAGCTGAGTTCAGACTATTTGACTTCAAAGGCATCAGATCGCTGCACAGCTCACACTACATGACTTGCTGACTTGTGATTGGGCAGCCTTGGAGTCATACAGAGCTCATAGTACACGACTGAGCAGCGACACAGAGTCACACACTACCCGCACTTTCACCCCAACTAGTCTGTCCGGTCTCCAAAACAACGTTCTGCCACAAAAAGAGACAGAAGTGATACAGGAAATGACACTCTGATACAGGAAATGATGCAATTCTTTGCGCGAAACTGGATTTTAAAAATGGAGGTCAGACGAAAACAAGCACTACTTGTTTGCACAATGCTTTGTGCTGAAAACGCCACGTCTGTTGTTGTTGTAGGCCTTCAGATTCCTGCCTCCTTCCCCTCATCCCGGCAGCTCGTCAGCAACTGTGCCAGATACATAGCATGCTAGATATCTGATTGGCATATGTGACGGGTCAGCGAGCCTCAATAATCGTGTCTTTGAAGAGTTCACACATAGTGATTGGTGTTCGCCAATCAATCCCCGACTTGCCTCTGATAAGGGGCTTTTGTTGGTGACTTCTAGAATCCGTTGGCGACGTCAAAATTGGGCTTAAGTGTAGTGTAGAAGCGTAGTCTGACCCTGGCATTACAGGCAGTGATGCTAAATTAGCACCTGATGTGTTTGGTGATTTCATCGGATAACATCATGGTGTACAATCAGGATTTTAGCAGCAGCTTGATGTGACTGCTGGTTAATACGTAGTCGTAATGGACCACAGTTCAGTCACTGTTTCAAACTTGTCTGTGTAGGTCCTCAGTGATCTGGGTCATGGTAGTCTTAAGTGCTAGAGTTGAAGACAACTGGAAGACGTTTCGCCTCTCATCCGAAAGGCCTCTTCAGTTACCTAGAAGAAGTCCAGCTGTCTTCAACTCTAGCACTAAAGACTGTTTCAAACTTGGTTGTCATGACAACAGACACAGAAAAACATGTCAATGAGAACAGCTTCATTGTGAATTCAGCTGAATTAGAAATACTGTATATGTGAGCACAGAGCGGAGGAGAGAAGCAAACAGATAAAGAGTTGAAACCAGCTGATACTAGAATGACACCAGCTGAGACTAGACTGAAACCAGCTGAGAGTAGAATGACACCAGCTGATACTAGACTGAAACCAGATGACACTAGACTGAAACAGCTGACACTAGGCTGGATGTAAATAGGACGTGATGATGTCATGAATATGCTAATTAGTCATCTAGCGAGTAGTTTTAGCCATTTTCCACTGAAAGTAATTGTTTTCAACAGTGTTACATTACGTCCTTACTTACACACGTTGACCATACAGTCAATCAGTTTACCAGGTCAAAACTACAAGGTACGAAATCTGAAATATGAGAAACTGAGTTTTGACTTTCACGTGTTGTCAACTTTCATCTTTGCATCTCATAATTTCGATTTGCCGTAAGTCCCTTCTTTTTTATGATGCTAACTTTTCATTCTTGTGTGAAGCTGTGTGAATGCCAATGAAATGAAACTTGGTGCGACAGCTTTAGACAAGAATTGAACGACTGGAACAGAACAGTTTTGTTTTACTTTACTCTGTACAAACGCCTGTGCTGTTGACACTGAAGGGGCTGCCTTAGTGGTGATGGAGAAAACAAGACTGTAACCTCACACACCGTCTTCAGTGCTCTCATACTTTATTGATACAGCATTTCACCTCTGGGGGTGAGTTGGAAAAGTCTTTGAATGCACTTAGGTGGGTTCCCAGGTGAGTGATCTGACTCAGAAGGATCTAGTTGGTAGCCATGATAAGAGCTGGCTGACTCAGAATGGTAAAGGAGGAGCTCTGTCCTTCAGACACACATACTTTATGAGGAGGAAACAGAAACTGCCCCTCCCATAATTCCTTGGTCAGGCTCATGCAATAGAGTGCAGTAAAAAGCTCATGTTAGGCTATAAACCAACTACACCACAGCTTCACCGTCACCACCACTAAACTTCAACTTGTAGTTTGATTTAGCTCTGAGCTCTTCTACAAAACCTTTCCTCTGACAGAGTTAGTAACAGTTTGTAAGAGCGAGTAGAAACACAATGAGGCTGTAAAGGTGGACTGGTGAGGAGATCGGTTTTCATGTTGGACTGATGGCGTTTACGTCCCCGACAACCTCTGTCGTCTCATTTAGACACTTGTTAGCAACCGGCCTTTTTTAACTGACGGAGAAGCTTCATGAATCAGGACTGAGGGATCTACTGATGGATTTGATGTCAGAGAATCAAACCTGAAAATGTCTTGAGCTTGTGTTAAACAGACCTGATTTCAATCATTAACCACAAACACATTCAAATAATTCAGAGAGGAAGTGATAACATGCAACTAATATCCAGGTTTTAGGACGGACTCCTGTAGCTCTCTAATCTCAGTTCCCACGTTCCTTTGTAATAAGGATACAGAACCAGCTGAACATCTGCTTTCATACTCAGGTTTCTTCTAGAACTTCTAGATTTAAATTCAAACATTTCTGAAAAGATTCATAAATAATTTTCTTTAGCATTAGCATGAAATTATTTTTCATGCACAGAGCAAAAATGTAAAAAATATACCTCCTTCAATACAGGCCTATTTCCCTCTCATTAGGATTATTATGGAGAGTTTACAAAGGTTTGGGTGATATCCAAAATTTTATATTTCCATAAAGTCCATCTGAAATATCGCAATAGAGGTGGTTAGGGTGTTATCAGCCCACACCTACTTTCTGAAAGTTTGGTTTGAATTCCTAAAATAAATGAAAACCAAATATGCAAATTACCCCTGAATGTTCTTATTATAAGATGTCTAAGTAATACTATATTGTCATGAAAAGACAATACTCATTTATCTCTCTTTATGACTCCCAGATGCAGTTTTTGACTTTTTTACGTTTTCTGAGATTCACAAAATATTACAATTGAGTTGTGAAAATGGTCAGAAACAGTGTTTATATTAAGCCCATGTTTCTCAAATGTGGAGTTCAAGGCATGCTTTGGCATTCAGGTGGTTAAACTTGTGAGAAGATTGTTGCTATGGCATCAGACCACAAAGTGGACTTTTTTTCTTTTTTAAAAAGGCAGAGTGGTTGTTGGAGACTCCAGGCAGCAAGACAGAGACAGATCAGATGGCAGAGACAGTTCGAACTGGTTTTAAATTAAATTTTTCCCTTGTGATTTTCTAAACCCAAGAAGCCTCAAACACTGTTGTAAAATTTAAGGACATTTTAAAGTTAATTCAACATGAGGCACAGTTCTGACAATTAAAGAGATATGCACAACCAAAGGACAAATAGTCTACAATGTATATTGATATTTACTGTAATGACACAAAAATCTAAACTTTTGTCCTTGGGGAGCTACAGTATGAGTATTGAACATATGGATGAAATAACAGACTCAGTCCCCTCTTCATCACCCTACATACAGTAGCTACTTACTGAAATGAGTTTAAGATCTTAACAAGCTGCATATTGTGTTGTAGCTACGTTTTCTGTTACCTCTCATTTCGCCTACATAACAAATACAGCCTACTTTACATTTGGTGGTGTAGTCTATCCAAATATGAATACAGGATACCACTCTGGTCCCTGCAGCACAAGAAAGCTGCTTAAGTGTGTGTGCACCTGTCCTAGCATCAGCCTGTGTCCCGTCTCCTCACCTCCTCCGCCTCCCCCTGGTGTAAACCAAGAGCCGCCAGTCCGGTCCTCAGCTCGTTGATGTCTACCCTGCCATCTTTATTCAGGTCCAGCTGCTCGAACAGCTCCGCATATCTCCTCTCTCTGTCCGGGTCCAGAGACGCTCCGCTGTCTCCGTTCTCCTCGGTTCCTCCGCGGCGTGTCCGGACGCTGAGTCGCTCCTCGTCCTCGCCCATGTGAAAGAGGGAGGCCGGTGCTCGGTGCTGAGGATGTCCCAGCCGGGCTGAGCTGTCTGCGTGTGTCAGGAGGGGCTGAGGCGGGCTGAGGACAGAGCTGCCCCCCCCCTCCCCCCCGCAGGGGAACGAGCCTCCAGGAAGGACGGATGCGGCTCAGAGGAGCTCGCGTGTCAGTCACTCATCATCACGCGCACATCCATGATGCTTCACAGCAGGAGCGCGCGGGTGAGCGCGCGGGAGAGCCACCGGTTTACCGCAGTCTCAACCCGGTGCGCGCGCTCATGCTGTCCACACTGATACAGTCACGTGAGGCCTGTATGCCACCTCCCCACGCGAGTCCACCCACGCGCTGTGACGGCGCGCGGCTCTGCTGCATCGCACGAGACGCACGGCATCTCCGGCGCGCGCGCTCCCGCGGCCCCCCTCATCACAAACGTCAGCATCTGGAGTTAGCAGAGCGACGTCTGGGTGAGCCAGAGCGGTGTTGTGGAGAGATGAATTTAAAATCCTTTGGCCAAAATCATCAAAGGTTTGTTTGGAGAAAAAAAGGAGCAGTATCTGGTAAAAAATGATTGTGTAGTATCCAGTGCCACAGGAAAAAACTGGAGGTTTAGATGTACTGACTTAACAGAGTGACGAAACCTTTACACATGCCACAATTACTGTGTCTTTGTTTTCTCTGTTTTAGCAAGTAGCAGCACATCCACAATCAACAATCTATTTGAACTAATAACATAAGCCATGTTGTTCTTGTGCATATTGAAAACATCATTCAAACATTCACAGTGTTAAGGCTTCTGGTACAACTTCACTGCAGGAAGGAAGGAAACGGTCCAAAGAAGTCAAAACTCCAGCAACACTTGTAGCAAACAGAAGACCTTAACCCCGCGACTGATGTCATCAACAGAAACTAACTGGAAGCAGCAGTTGTCAGACCTGGAGTCTGGGAAGAACATGCTGCAAACCAACATGAAAACATCATCCCAGAAGTGGAGCAGGGTGGAAGGAGCATCGTGATCTAAGGCTTTGCTGCCTGTGGGCCTGGGCAGCTCCACACCATCAAGGGAAAATTAATTAGTTTGTTAATTCATAATGGATTTTATCTCAATGAGAGGGGACATAACAGAAACACCTATAACACAATACAGTTCAGCAGCACCACAAACTGCAGCATTCACAATGATCATGACCCAACTCCTCTCTACAACAGGTTCAACACAAACTGAACTTCACCTTCATGAAGGAGGATTTATCACAGGACTGTTGTAATAATAGTCTGCATTAGTTTTTGCAAGCTGTTCCTAATAAACTACCAACTGAGTGTATAGGTGAACATATAATGTAAATTATTACATCAATAATAATGATTCAGTGAAATAATAATAGAGCACACACTGAATGTATTTTACTTTTGATACTTTAAATACATTTTACTGAAAATACTTCAGTACTTGATTACTTTAGTAATCACAAGTACTTCAGCAGTTTTACTTGTAATATAATATTTTTATGTGGTATTGCTTTTTAAAAAAGGAAAAGTAAAAGATGCACATGTAAATATTTTATGCTATTGTTTAGTAAATTAATCATTAAAAATTTTTTAACTATTTTGTTGCTCATACTTTTAATTCAGTAACATGCAGAGCTTTTACTGGTAAGCTTTATTTACATTGTAATAAAGGTAGTATATTTAATAATAATGATGATGATAGTAATAATTCAAAGATCTGAATACTTCACCATACATTCACATACATTCACATTAGATGTTGACATTGTATTAGTTGGCAGTCCTGTGGATCACTGTGTGACTAAAATGAACCATTGATAGCTTACTGGCTATTAATAGCATTAATAATGGGGATTGTGAGCAGTGACGTGCAGCAGAGGATGGTGAAGTGCCTGGTCAGCATCCACTGGATAGAGAGAGAGATTATAACGGTCAGTGTTTCACACAGATCTATATTGGTGTCAGGGACTTTACCCACATATTATTTTCTTACTAAGCAGCAAGTGGCCTGATAAATAGCAGGGATCAGAGCCATTGTATTTTTATATTTAGAAATTCCAGCATGAGGAGCTTGGGCTAGTCTCACGATTCTCATCCAAAGTGAAACACACAACTGGATGTGGTGTCTGATGTTTTTTCAGGCCATCTCTGTGCTGCTCTAAGAATGGCAACTAAACCTATCAAGCTCTGTGAGTGATATCTCACAGTTCTCAAGTAATTCAGTCATTTACTGTCGTTCATTTAATTTCCTGCCTACAGTATTTGGCCAAAACATTATGACCAGACCTCTGTGAACATTCAGTTATCCAACACGTCATTATCATTGAAAGACAAGAAGTGAAATCCTCAATGGCTGTGGCCATCTTTGAGAATCAGTGTCTAACAATTTGTTGTTAGTTAGATTCATCAATGGAAGGAGAGACTTCCACAGACACCAACCACAGGAACAGTATGGATGAAATTTTCACAATAGCAGAGAGAAGAGGAAGAAATAGAGAGAAGAGTAAGTCATGTGAGGCTCAGGGGCTCTGTCTCACTAATCTCTTGGAGCTGAAGTCTCAGTCTCAGAGCCCTACTCTCAAACTGTATCTGCTAACTTGGGAGGTGAGAAACGTGATGGCTGTGACGGACTGATGTGCAGCTCATTTGTAGAGAATTTGTTTCTAATCCAGTATGCTGATTATTAAGGTCAATGCTTCTTTAATGTGGCTGTCTGGAGTAGTGGAATGCATGTGTTTGTGATCTAAATGAAGGATTCACAACCATCTGATCACTACCACCAGGAAAAAAAATTAATACGAGTGAAAAATTAGGAATGACAAAAACACTCATGGGAATATTTTTATAGTAAGTTATGACAGTTAATTAGTGGTAAATTGGTTGGAAATTATAAGACACAGAAATTTTTGATGAAGTCAATATTATAATATATACCAAGTGAGAATTTTGACTTATGAGATGTGTCCTTCCCACATGGTGCAAGGAAAAGATACAAGGAATTATAAATCAAGGAAAACACAGGACTCTGTGAAGTAAACACACTGACCTCACACAGACCCTTATCAAATAATCCGAACTAACCTTTAATGTGCTTAATGAAATAATTACTGTAAAATTTATTCTTGACATTTTATCATAGAGAAACACTGCAAGGAAAGTAGGCGGTTCAGATGTTCAATGGGGGCCAGAATGCCACGTCCGCCCACGTCCCACGTGCATGTACACCACTGTGTCAAGAGGCCACACAGCGCCCCCTGCGAGCCGTAGGGAAGCACCTCTCCTCAGACCAACCCACCCAGGTTCAGCTGCTGGGGTGCACGCCGCACGTCAACATCTCTATGCTATATTTTCCCCAGAACTGTAACAACACTGAAGTCAGAAAAAATAAGATGCCTTTGCCTGTGCAAGTGTTTAACTTCCAGGTAAGTCTCAGTCACTGCTGTTTATCTTATGTCAATGAAGATTGCTGGAAATAAAACATGTAGCTTCAAAACCAGTAGCTAGCAGTTACTTAGCTAGGCTAAGCAACACAAACTACTGTTATCATGGTTAGAGATGGTAATTTCAGAGCACGCAGCATTATTAGCCCCTGCTGATGTATTATACACGGGTCATTTGCTAACTATCACCTTTAAAATTCAGCTTTAATAGTGTTTGACATGTTCTGCTAACGGCGCCTCTCCATCCTACTTAAAGTGCATCTTAGTGAAGCAAACGTTGGGATAGCTAATGAAGAACTTACTTATTAAGATAATTACTGCTTGGAGGACTGGATCATGCCAAATTGTGGAATAGCCCCCAAAATTCCTTAAAACGATTTAAATGCACGAGTGTCTGTTAGCTAGCCAAACCTATTGAAACTGACAGACTGAGGCTAACAACTGGTTGAAGGCCTCTTTGGCTAACAACATCAACAGTGACGTTAACGGTAACATACACCGGCAAAATAACAAATGGCGCTAGTAGTTAGCTCTTACAGAGGTGGAGACATCGTAAGTTTAATATTTCAACCAATACAAAACACACCGCAGACTGAGGAACGATCTGTGTTCATTATTGTAGCCTGTAGCTCACGACAGTTAGCATTGCAAAGCTAGGTTCCTGTTATTAGCTTTGTCATTGGCTCTAAACAGCAGTTAGTGTTATATGTATGTAGCTGTTGATGCTACTTTTCCAAGAAGTTTCTCTTACCAAAGGTGGTGTTATTTCAACGCCAATAATTCATTTCTGAATGTACCGCTTTTCATTTTTGTCAGCCTGTTAGCATGTTAAGAAGCTAACATAGGTAACTCATGCTAATGTCCCCTCAGGAATCTGACATGGACATTTATCTTTCTTGTTGTCAATTATACACCTGTTTAGAAAGGCGTGAGACCTGCTGTGAGCAGTAGTTCAGTCCTCAAATTAACGTACAACCTGTATATTCATATCCACTGGAACCTGTATAAATATTTCTCATGATCATAAATGCAATATTTCAATCACTTTGACCTCACCAGACATGCACTACTTTACTCCCCCTCCTCTCTGCTTTGGCAGTTACAATCTGACAGTACGTTAAACTTTTTTTTTTTTTTTTCGTTTCTTCACCATCAGACAAAACAGCCTAAGCCTAACCTAGGCTTAGTTTAATATGTGGAAATATTTTTTAGTGTTTGAACAGCTTGTTATATTCCTGTTATGTGATTGTGAATTTCACTTTCTGCTGTTGCTGTAACCAGACCTACCTGCAGGAATATCAGTTTCATCTCATGTTGGTCACTTCATTCATGTTTCTGAGGATGTTGCTTGTAATTAACAAACCTGCCTCTGTCACGTGAACTTGCTTGTAGCTGGACAGGAATTAACCCAGAGTTAATTGAGCCAGTTGATAACCAACTTCATGATGCAGGTTATCCAGGACAGTTGGCTTAGTGAAGTCAGATAACCCTAAGAGAGCCAGACTAGGTTGTACTTTGGGCCCCAGGTCTTGAAATGAGATTTCAGGTTTAGGTTAAGATGCCAGCATCACCATGAACAACAGAGTTTCAGCCTGATAATGTTTACATAGCTCAGCTAATAGAACCCTAGTCTTTGTTATGGTTGATATAGTTCACTGCTTGACAGTCAAAAATCTTTTATTCCATCTGAAAGCATCAGAACAAAACTGCAAAGATTTGCTTATTGGAAAACTGACACTAGTCTTCTCAATGGTTACTGAATTTATTCTTACAGTATTATTTGTCATTTTATTTTGATGTTATCAGTGATGTTGATCAGATCTTGCACTGTGATCTCTGTTTAAGTCTGTGCCTGGTGTTTTTATCTCAGGGGTCTGTGGAGCCCATGCAGATTGATGCAGACCCCCAGGAGGACCAGCAGAACGCTCCAGATACAAACTACATAGTGGAGAACCCAACACTGGTATTGACCTGACGGACTTTCATATGCACACACTTATCCTAACACTAACCCTCGATGGTGGTACACCAGTGATATGCATTACCAGTCAAAAGTTTTTTTTTTCTCCAGTTTTTATTGAAATTTCAGCAGTTCGGGTCGAGTGAATAATATAAAATGATACAATGATAAGATGAAAAATCATGTAAATTTGATAGTAAACTTTTTTCAGGCATTAAGAAATTGGTTAACTTCCAGTTTTTGAGCAGCAGTGGAAGTAAATGAAGCCTTGAAAGTTAATGCAAACAATTCCTACGGGTGCCCCAACCTCTTCTAATGACTTACAAACCATCTGTACAAAGGCGGTGTTGGAACAGACTGTGTTACTACACTCTCTGATACATGATTAGGAGTCCTATACAGCAGGAAGTAGGACTGTATATTGCCGTCCGAAATGTTAGAAAAACAGATCAGTCAATCTATATGTGTTTAACATAGCAGGTACACATTTTGACATCAGAGAATGCTGGTACGATTTGTCACTCTAAAGTACGCAAAACGCTGGTGCTGCCTTGTGAGTTTGACCAGTTGTGCTGTACTCAGGTTTATGCCGGTGAGTGTCCAGACTGTCAAAGTATAGGAAGAAGAAAAAGAGTTTTACCAATCATAACAAAAGGGTCTCTTTTCCTGCCTGGACTCAACACCCAAAAATATTCACAGGTTGGGATGGTTGTCTAATGTTTATGTATTGTGAATTAAAAGAGATACAATTACAACAAAAATGGTAATATTAGCAATATATAGGTGTGTCCCAGAATCACATTGGCTTAAGATGGTCTGAGGGACAGATGTGCTAAGTTAATTCAGAATATTTGACAATAAGAGTATAAAAGTAATGCATCAAAGGAAGTAATAATATAACCCCCCCCCCCCATCAGTGTTCGGCTGCTGGATGCTAGTTCAACAAGATTTCTTTATACCTTGCTTTTAAAATGTCAATCCAAATGTTTATTTTCACAATGGGACATTGAATTATGTAAGTTTAAATAACAGCTCAGCTGGAAAATGGAGGAGTTCCACATTACTTATGTGTTGCCTTTGTGGCAGTGATGGAAAGCCCTGTTGTTAAAGGATTTAGTGGTCACTGGGGTCTAAACACTGATGATTTAAATCATCCGTCTAGAACCCTGGATTCAACTTGCATTTTAAGTTGAATCACTGCAGGTTTTTTCAGGGTAACAGGCAGGCTGTGAAATTAACTCAGGCTACATCCACACTCCTACGTTTTTGTTTTAAAATGAAAGCAATCGCCATCCAGACAAGTGTTTTAGTTCTGTTTCAGAAATGATCTGTGTCCACACTAACACACCTGAAAACACATACATGCACGGACACTGGGCATGTGCTGGCCTGCTGCAGCGTTTTCAAAATACTCCGATCTTGAGACTCAAAAACTGTGGAGTGTTATGGACAGGAGGTGAAAATGTAGCAAATGAGATTCATTTTAAAATGAAAACGTAGTAGCGTTGATGAAGCCTCAAATGTACCTTACTACAAAACTAACTGATGGAAACAGTTGTTAGGGTAATGCTTAAACTGGTCACTGCTGCCATGTTCTCATCTCCAGTTCTGAATCCCCCTACAACTTTTAATGTGAGCTGACCACTTCAGTGGAGCAGCTCATGAGATCTCTCACCTGTCCCTCATCTTGTGTAGGACCTGGAGCAGTATGCCACCAGCTACAGTGGATTGATGCGCATTGAGAGGCTGCAGTTCATTGCTGAGCATTGCCCTCAGCTCCGAGTGGAAGCCCTGAAGATGGCCCTCACCTTTGTCCAGAGGACCTTCAACGTCGACACTTATGAAGAGATCCACCGCAAACTGACCGAGGCCACACGGTATTATAGTTAACGACTGCTTTTTTTCTGACAGCAGGGCTTTTGGAGAGAGAGCCTCTTTCGAAATAGTGCAAGCTTGATTTTAGAAAACAGGTCATGTTAGCAAGCATAATTGTGTACTCTTACCAAAGAGATTGATGTTTGGTTAGCTCTCTGTTTACCTAAAATGAATATTTACACGTGTAATCTTACATTAACTTAATAACCAAATGAAAAGGTGAAGTAAACGATTCTAATCCAATACACTCTCTGTCAAATTCTGTGAATATCTCCTCATGGTCTGCTAGCTGTTCTGTTTGTGTACTGACAAAAAATCCAGTCAAGGCATTACACAGCCCTGCCTCTGTAAATGGGAAATAAACAAAGTGGCTCAGACTGAGTGACAGAACACTATTCCAGCCAATCAGCATCAGAGGGCGTTTGTGCTTGTGCACGGGACAAGGGGAAAAAAGAGAAGAGGGAAGTTAGAGAAAGAGAGCAGTCGGAGCAACAGTCTGTGAATCAGGCATGTTCTAATGAATATTGCCAATGTAAGGACTACGAGGGGAAGGAGAAAGAGCAGTCTACTTTAGACTGGAGTTTTGAAAGGGACTGATTGAGACTGCAGACCAGGAACCAGCGGCGATGTTAAGGTGAGTGCAGGAAGGAACGTCTGCTGGCAGCTACATGATGGCAGGGTATACCGATTGCACTGCCAAGACTGTCTCATTTTCTAATGTTTGTGATACTGACCACAACTGGTTAATTAGCAAGCACGTACCAGTGTCATATTTGTGGGTCTGGTATTGTTAAATCACTTGCCCAGAGACGTTTGGCTTACTTTCTAGGTTGTCAGGATGTGTTGTAGGTGTGATGTCAGCTATAGTAGCAGTAGAGTTGTGAGTATCTCTGTCTGAGGCTGGTGAGCTGGCTCTGGGAAATTGCCAGAAATATGATGGTATTTGTACAATGTGCAAAGGCGTCTTTAGCCCATGACACCTAAAAACACAAGTTAACAAGCCCAGTGGATTCATTCCATTGGATGTATAATTAAAAATGCTTTGCTAGGTAACATTATCTTAGCCTAGCTTAGCCACAAACCTATGGCCCTCTCTTCTGTCACTGTAGGTTAGTATGGTTAATCTGCACGACTAGCTCTCACCAGTTTTTACTTTGTTGTGTTTTGGATGTTTGTGTTCATGTTGTTTGTTTGATGATGTTTTATATCATAAGGTTTGTTTTGCTTCACAATGAAGTTTAACAACACAACAAATGAAGGTTGATTTAAATCAGGAAATTGAATTATTTATTTATTAATTTTTTTAAAACCCAGCCCTAATATCAACTCAACTGTGTGTGCGCCACAGTGTACTGCATCAGTGTGATGTAAAGTGCAGCAATTTCCACACCTGTCAATATCTCAACATCTAATATGAATTCTTTCGTGTGTATTTTTTTTTAGGGAAGTACAAGGTGTGCCGGACACAGTGCCTGAAGGTGGGGTTGCTCCTCCTCCCCTGGACTCAGCATGGGCTGAGTCCACAAGGAAAAAGGCTCTGCTCAAACTGGAGAAACTGGATACTGATCTCAAGAACTACAAGGGAAACTCCATTAAAGAGAGCATCAGGTATGATGGAGGAGCCATGGTGCTCTGAGTTTACCAGCATCAATGTTCTTAGAGACCTGAAGAACTTTGTTTATGTTTAATTAGGGTTAAAATGAGGTTAGATATACAACAGTAAATGATGCAGACACTGTGTGTGTTCAGGACAGCAGCAGCAGCTTTAAAGCAGAGCAATAGAATTTACTGAGACAAAGATAAAAGACCAAAACACCTGAGCCTGACAGCTAAGCTTTTTAAGACACTAGCAAAAATGAATAGTATGTAACAACAGTGTTCACGGTTAGTTTTGCTAGTTTGGTCTTTAGAAAGTTTTACCTTTTTTGACCAAAATTAGCAGGTGTAAGCAGGTTTTTTGAATGTGATTAAACCCTCTAATAAAAGCCGTGAGACCTCATTTCCACTGCCAGTTGAGTTTGTCTTTCTGTTCAGGCTGAGGACACACAACTGCAAGGAGCAGAGCGAACACATTGGGGCTAAACAAGATTTTGAAGCTGTGTGCAGTTTAGCTGCGGTGTTTGTGGTTTAACAGCACCGTGCTGGGCGGGTGTTGTGTTTACATCAATGCCAATCGGAGCCAGAGCCGATAAATACCTGCGTTTACTGCAGAGTCATTTGACCTGGGTGTGAATGTGGATTACAGCCTTTCCCATTGCTGACAAAAGCGATGTTAGCGGGTCTTAGTGGGTGTAAGTGACCCTCTGTCAGTTACCAACTCTTTATCTCCTCCTCACCTTCCTCTCTGTCCATCCTCCTCAGGAGGGGCCACGATGACTTGGGGGACCATTACCTGGACTGTGGTGACCTCAGTAACGCCCTCAAGTGCTACTCCCGAGCCAGAGACTACTGCACCAGTGCTAAGCACGTCATTAACATGTGTTTGAATGTGATCAAGGTACAGCAGGATGGAACCACAACACTCAGTGACAGTAACCACTGTAACTACTAGTGAATGGAGTCATAAAAGCTTGTTATGCTTCACTGGATTAATTTCCATTCAAACGTATCATTACACTGTGTGTGGTGGCTTTTTGTGGATCTCATCAGTCAGAACGGTGGTTTTGAGTTTTGTGACAATTCACCTTCAGCAAACTGAGTATGTGAGCGAGTAAATTGTCTCTGCCCGCAGGTTAGTGTTTACCTCCAGAACTGGTCCCATGTACTGAGCTACGTCAACAAGGCAGAATCCACACCAGAGATAGCAGAGGTGAGCACCAGCCTCTTATACCCCAGTGTCTGTGTTACTGTGGGGTGAGTGTTGTTACTATAAAGATGATTTGTGTTTCAGAGAGAGAAAGACAAATATTCTGGTTTTATTTCCAGCCTTTCTTTGTTTCTCAGAACTTGTTGCTGAGGTAACAAATGATTTCAGCTGATGTCATTTCTGTTTGTGTTTGTTTAGCAAAGAGGAGAGCGAGACAGCCAAAATCAAGCAGTCCTTACCAAATTAAAGTGTGCTGCAGGTAAGACGCCGTTATGCTCCATGATGTTAATGCTCACATCTTCTCCAAGTATCGATAAATATCAACTGATTTCTCATATAAAACGTGTGAGAGCAGCCCTCAGCTGTGACTGGCAATCTATACTGGTTGGTATTATTCAAGTCTTCTGTTTCTGGGTGTCCCAGGCCTTGCAGAATTGGCCTCGCGAAAATACAAACCAGCTGCCAAGTGCTTCCTGCAAGCGTCCTTTGACCACTGTGACTGTCCAGAGGTGAGTTGATGTCTGCTTGACGGTCTACTTTCAAAGCCAGAATGATATTCAGTTCATGAAGTTGTCCAGTGTACTGTGCTGTTAAACCTTATTAAATGTGTGTGTTGGGATGCGTGTATCTTCCTGCAGCTGCTGTCACCCAGTAATGTAGCTGTGTATGGAGGCTTGTGTGCTCTGGCCACATTTGACAGACAGGAGCTCCAACGTAATGTCATCTCCAGCAGGTAGGAGGCAGTGGTTCAGTAAATGCTAACTGCAGTGTTTCCATACATTCATTTATTTGTGGAGGCCTGACACTTTCACTTTGTTAAAACTATTTCAAATGGCTAAAATGTGTGTTCATGATCTTTTCTTCTGTCCTCAGCTCCTTTAAGTTGTTTCTAGAGTTGGAACCTCAGATCCGTGACATCATCTTCAAGTTCTACGAGTCCAAGTACGCGTCCTGTCTCAAGCTGCTGGATGAGATGAAGGTCAGAGCAGAACCTTTGTGCTGAGGCGACACGCACGTGACTTGGCAGATTATTATGTGATCATTTATTGAGATGAGTGACTGTGGTGGTGTTGCCTGCAGGATAACCTCCTGTTGGACATGTACCTGGCCCCGCACGTCAAGACCCTCTACAGCCAGATCAGGAACAGAGCCCTCATTCAGGTGAGTCAGACTCAGGACAGACTTTCTACCTTTGAAACAGACGGTGATCATGAGAGTTAATCACGTCCACGCTGCTTTAAATCACTGTTGATATTACATTTGATATTATGAAGAGTATGAAGAGACGTAACTTCAGTCTAGTAGCAGGACAGACATGTGACAGGTTTGTGTGTGTGTGTAGTATTTCAGCCCCTACGTGTCAGCAGACATGACTAAAATGGCTCAGGCCTTCAACACCACAGTAGCAGCTCTGGAGGACGAGCTCACTCAGCTCATACTGGAGGGGCTCATTAACGCACGGATCGACTCCCACAGCAAGGTATTAATCCCCACACAGACGTCACTGTTGAAATGAGTCCTCTCTCACTGGAGTCATTACAAACCAGTTCTCTGACAACTTGGTAGATTCTCTATGCGAGGGACGTGGACCAGAGGAGCACCACATTTGAGAAATCGCTCCACATGGGCAAAGAATTCCAGAGACGAGCCAAAGCCATGATCCTCCGAGCTGCTGTGCTGCGCAACCAGATCCATGTCAAGGTAAAAGAAATGTTTTTTCTCTTCATCACAGCTTCTACTGAATCGGTTCATCTCAGCAGCAGTTAAATATTAAACAGTTTGAAAAGCACGCTGACAGAGTGGAGACTTCACTCATGTTCAGAGTTGCACTGGCGAGTGTTGTTCCCGATTCAACAGTCAAAGGAAGGTTTGAACACTAATTCTGATTTCTCGTATTAGCTCTCATTGTTTATTCTGTAAACAACATGTGCTGTCATTGTTGTTTTTTCCTCCTGGTTGTGTGATCAGTCTTTCCCGGTTATTACTACAGTGGAGACTACCGGTAGTCTGACTTTGCAACTTCAACTTATACTAGACGTAAAAGTTACACCCAGGTGCAACACATGGAGGGCTTTAAGTCTAGGTGGTGCACTAGTCATAACTTAAAGTTTATGGTAACACGGTTAAGATGGTTAAAATGGTTCAGTTCTACGTCAGATGGTGTGATGAACTAAGAATGAACTTCAGAGTGAAGTAGGAGACATGTTGTGTCCACTAGTTACATTTTTTGAATTTACAAATATTTGCATATTTATACATTCTGAACTTTTCATTGAAGAAAGGACATAAATGTAATTTTAACAGTTTTTAATTTGGCAATTTAATTTTTTTGTAGTCAGATTCAAGTTCTTATGACCAGCAGAGTATTTTTGTCATGAATATCTGGAGGGATCTTTAACATATTTCCATGTATTTGGAACTGAGACAAGTAACATTAGACATTTGAAGCTTAATAATTAATTATCTGGAGTGGCAGCCTGACGACTCTTACAGCTGGAGCATTGGTTTCGTTGAGTTCAACAAACCACAGAGTTGTCAGTGTGAGAGTGATCAGTATCTGCACAGTAGAGGGCAGCACACTGCTGCACAGCCTGGCATTATCAGGGCTGTGGTCTCAGACCTGACTGAGCTCACTCAGAGACGCAGCACGTTTCCACAGGCTGCAGCAGTGACCCTCAGTGTGTGTAAACCTGAGGTGATATTTGCCCCCTTTGATTAAAGTACACCACAAATTGAAATGAAACAATGATGATACATGTTTATTTTTATGTCTGCTTGTGAACAAATGGTTTGGTTATCAGTCATGGGTGCGTCACAAGAACTGCAGCAGTGGAAAAAGTACTGGACCTAGGGTTCAGGTTTTTGTCCAGCTGTTATTTCTAAGGTAAAGGATAGCCTGTGATGCTCAACATTATGAATATATTTCTATATCTCTACCATTAACATGGTGCATGTCCTGCAGTTGTCCATCACATGTTGAAATGACCTGTCACGTTTCATAAAGTCAGAAAGAAAACATGCTGTGCCCGACACAAAACAACTCCTCTGTGTGCAGGAGAGTCTTCTAAAATACTAATAACAGTGAATTTAACAAGTAGATTGATGAAGTGACACAGCAGTGATATTAAACTGACATGTCAGCGCCTGATTCATGTTGCCTCCCCTCCTCAGTCTCCACCCAGAGAAGGCAGCCAGGGTGAACTGACACCAGCCAACAGCCAGACCAGGATGAGTACCAACATGTGAGGAAGAAGTCCTCTTCATTGTCTGGAAGCTGACTCTGCTGTCAGCTGCAGACTGGGGAGGGAAGAATTACCCACGCATCAACACCAACCCCAACCATCCCATCTCCAAGACTCTGATGTTCTCTGATGATCTCTGTTGTCCCCGGTGACGATGTGGGAATAAAACCTTTTGTTAGTCTGATGTGAAGACTTGAACAGGATGAAAATGTTTTTGACGATGCAGTGCTTACGCTGTAAGTTACTGGTAGGAGATGCACTTTGTTCTGCTGACACGTGATGGAGGCCTCATTATCAGAAACAACGTTTTAAAATAAAAACACCTACCAAAACACAGAGGCACTGCTTGTCTTTATATGTTAGCTCTGTTTTCAGTTCCATTAAATATTCAACCAACAGCTGGAGTTTATTGATTAGGGACAAATAAGAGGAGGATGAAGCTCTGTTGTATCTGCTGAGCAGTGGTAAGAACAAGTCACTGACCTGATTTCTGAGTGGTCCGAAAATGTGATCTGATCTTCATCTAAGTCACAAATGTAGACAAACATAATGTGCTTGAGCTGATATCACACAACCAATTATTTAATTATCTTGTGTCTTTATTGAACACAGCCATTACACCTTCACAGTGCTGGTGGAAACAGTCAGTGAACCTTAGATTTCATAACTGGTTGAACCACCTTTGGCTCTAATAACCTGAAACATGCTCTTCAGAGCTGCTGAGCGGCTCTGTGAGCTCAGTCCACAGGATCTCTACTGGATCCAGGTCTGGGCTCTGACTGGACCGCTCCAGAAGGTGGATTTACACTGATGTTTAGGGTCATTGTTCTGCTGCATCAGCAGCTTCTCCTGAGCTTCAGCAGGTGAACAGACACCCTGACATGATCCTGAAGAGACGTTGATAAACCATGATGTGGAGCTGTCCAGGTCCAGATCCTGATGCGATCCTGAGGTTTTCATGTTGGTCTTTAGAGACCTGTTACATCACACAGTTCACCTCAGTCTCACCAGACCATCAGACATGTTCCAGTAGTGTTGTGGAGAGTCGGACTGCAGCTTCATCTCTGGTGTCCACGGCAACAGGACTCCATCCTCCATGACGTGTGTGGTGAACTCATCAACAGAGATGTGAACCAGCTCCTTCAGCTGTGACTCTCATCATCACTGTTGAGCTGTTGGAGTCTCTCAACTGGACTTAGTCCTCTTCTAGACCTGAACCATCTCCATCTATAGACAGCCTGTCTGACTGTGGACTGATGAAGATCTACACTTATCATCATCAACTCTTCTTCATCCTTAGTCTCTGAGATCTTTGTTGTGAGGCCTGGTTCACATCAGCTGATGTTTCTCTAATGTTTAAGTCAAAGTGTCTCTGACCCACAACCTCCAGTCTGGTTTCAGACTGAGTCCAGGTCCGATAACTCCTGACTCCAGTCAGCTTCTGCTTGACTGTTTGACTCATGTTTCCAATATGGACAAGAACAACACAATGATTTGTGTGTTATTAGTTAAAATAGATGTTTTTAATTGTGACTTAGATGAAGATCTGATCATATTTTAAGACAAATGTATACATAATTTCTGTTTACACAAACAAATGTCTAAAATTCTGTTTATTTTATTGAAGACTGATGAGGGAAAAAAATTATTTAAACTATTTTAGCATAAAACAGGAGCATAACAAAATGTGAAGTGAAGGGTCTGAATACCTTCTGAATGAACTGTTGTTGCTACAACAACCCACTGAAGACAAGGAAACTATTGTATGTGAAATGTTTGACACGAATGATACAATACAATACAGTAGATTATATGGAAAAAAACAATTAAAACTAAATGCTCAGCAATATGTCTTACATTTGTATTGGATGGTTAAAAATGAGTTTTTGTGATTAAAGTGCATCAAGCTCCAACTTGAACCTGTCCTGTGGGTTCAGGTTTAATCCTACGACTGCATCACCAACAGCCCCAATAACAGGGACAAAGACGGTGCAGGACAGAGCTGCTCTTATTCCACTGTGTATGTGAAAAGGATCAGGGCACATCACTACTGAACCTCAGTATGTCAGGCATTCAGTGGAAGTATGACATGAATATCTGAAACCAATAAATATATACAGCCTCATCAAAACAACACAGGATTAGTAGTGGAATCTTTTAATTTGAAAATCTTTCCAGTGTTTACACTCAAATAGTTTTTAAATTTGAAATAAATCCTGAATTCAAACAAGACTAAATATAAACAAAATTAAATATAGAGCCAGAGACATTGTGGAAAATGGTCCATGGTACCAGTCTAAACAGACAGCATTGAGAGAGCAACTTGGGATCTGATTGTATCAAACATTGTCAGCAAATTTTCCTCTGCTCAGCAGGAAGTGAGACTGATGATGTCATCTACAGACACGCCTCTGCCTCCACTCTGAAACACCTAGATTCAGTTCATCACTCTGACCTGGTGACAGTTATTCTACCCTTCATTGCATGTTGTATGAAAAGGTAGGGGGTCGTCTCTAACAGTGACTGAGATTAGTTTCTGTTTATTTATAAAGCCCTGAATGTCAACAGGCCATCATACATCACTTCCTTATCAAACTGGGCTCAGTCATTATTTGACCCACTCGCGTGCAAACACTCATTTTGGGAAAACTGCTTTTAGTCTTAGTGCTGCACACACTCGTTCTTCACGGTGCTCTGCTGTTTTTGTGTGTATTGATTCTGTTTTAAGAGATTCAAGGTTTATATAAAGGTTGAATGAATACTGTACATGCATTACAACATCCTCTACAAAGTCTCCCTTCAGCGGCTGGTTCAGCTGACAAATGAAGGCACATGAAGTATTTAGACAACGTCAGAAATCACGTGTCAATGTGACAGATGAAAGTACAGGAGGAGGATGCTGTAGAGGATCTTTCTCTCTCTGTCTCTCTCTCTTTCTGTCTCTCTGTCTCTGTCTCTCTCTCTTTCTCTCTCTCTGTCTCTGGGGTTTAAGTGCACAAACACAAAATAAAGTGCAACCTCACTGGATCAGGAAGTACAGTAACACTGACTTTACAGTCTAACTAAAAGGCAGGACATGCCTGGAGTATTTTTACTGGGTATTGTAGTCATCTTTTTAAAATCATAATGTTTTCTCTCAGGAACTGGTTAGACTCTTGTCACTACTGGGATAATGTCGATTAATATGTGTTACGGGGGAGACTGCGGCCTGCTCCTCCTGGCTGCGACGGGAAGCAGTGGAGTGACTGGTGGAGGAATGCGGATGAAGTGCACTGGGGGGGAGGGGTGGCAGCTGGGCTGTCCTCAATAGGCGTGGTTAGCCACAAACAGAGACTCCGAAGCCGCTGCTCCCTTATCTCCAGAGGACACGTACTTCCCCACAGATGCCTGGCTGTTGTTCTGTGGACAAACACAAAGCACAGCTCTCCTCAGGTTTCCGTCACATTGGTCAGAAGTTAGTCTGTGTAGTCTACTATGTTCTATTATGTTCAGAGGAGGATACTGAACTTACTTTGCAGACAAAGATTAAACATTAGATAATATCAGATTATACAAGGAAGTAGTTACAATTTACAAACCCAGTATTAAGTGAATATTAGACAGTGGTATCAGATTAGGTTAGAAATAATAATATTCTCATAACTTCTTGTATATATTAATTTATATAACATTGATTTGACTTTTAACACCTTCACAATTCAGTGCAGTTTTTTCTAAACTGTGTGACAGATGGAGCTGAGAGGACCCCCCCCCCCCACACACACACACACCCCCCACCCCACCCCACCCCACACCCCACCCCCCTTACCAGGGCTCTCTTGATGTACTCCTCCTGACAGGCCTTGCCATTCTCCTTCTTGCCCCCCCATGCCTTCAGTGCTGAGGCCTGCAGGGCCCGGCCATAGGAGAAGGTGAGGGCCCAGGGCCGGTGCAGGGGACACTGGTTGATTGCGTTCAGGTTGAGGGTGGCCTCCTCCTCACTCTGACCACCGGACAGGAAGGTCACACCTGTGGGTGGAAACAACACATACCTGTGATAACTGTGTCTGTGTGTACATACACTGTTTGTACACATATGCATATATGTCCATCCATCTCACCTGGCACAGCCGGGGGTACGGTGCGACGCAGGGCAGTGACAGTTGCCATGGCAATCTCTTGAGGGCTGTACTTTTTGGGGCAGGAGTGTCCAGCGGTCACCATGTTGGGTTTGAGCAGAGTTCCCTCCAGATAGACATGGTGGTCAGACAGCGCCTTGTAGACAGCAGCCAGCACCTGAGATGGAGAGATTAGCCTTTAGCTCCAGCACTGCTGTGTCAGAGAGGCATTCCCATGGCTGCTGACTCTTAGTCTTGTTACTCTGAAGTGGAGGTCTGTGATGTGAGGGGCAGCGTGACCTGACTGTTGTGTCTAGAGTCGTAGAAGATGTACAGTGGCGTCAAGATGTCAGCTGAAGTTGAAAATGTGCGGTTGGATGCGTACTATTGTACAGAGCTGAACAATATGCAAAAACAAAGTGATATGAGTCTCAGATGGCCATTTTTTCTCTGTAGCACCACAACACTTCATTTAAGGTCTGTTGTTGTGACACATTTTACTTTCATCTAAAAAAAATTGCTGCTCTTGTGATTTGGATATTTCACTTGGTCATATTGTGATAGTGATAATGTTTTGATTCATTGTTCAGTCTTGTCAAAAAAAGATTCCTCCAGTAGAAATGACAGTCCTGATTCTGGACTAAATCTGAACTAAAGCAGCAGAGAATGATTCTGATATTCCACTGAAACTGAGCAGGTGCACAGAGGGAGAAAATCAGCACTCTTGTTTGATGGGTGTCTGAAGGTTAAAGTACAGTCAGTTTTGCTGCCTTTCTGCCCCTGAATGAACTCATCTCTTCCTGCCAAACACTGAGAGTCAGTGCCTCCTGACAAATGTTTTTCTCCTCACGTGTTCTCATGTTGCTTTAACAGCTGTCTGTTTAACGCTGTTTCTACGTCCACACTGATGAAGCAGCAGATATGATTTCCACATTCCTCAAAACAACCAAGGACTTAGAGTGAAACTATGCACAGCACAAGTTATTACATGTCTGGGAGCAGGCAGTGTGTGGGCATGTGGTGAATGAGATGGTGCCACAGTTTTTTAAAACCAAATTCCTGCAGAGATTTTCTGCTAAGTTCAGGGTGACAACACTTTCTGCATTAGAAGAGTCACATTAGAGGTGGACCACAATGACAGGCTGCTGTTCTTCTAAAGGTCAGTCTCAGTCAACTGAAGCATCTGGTCCTCTGTCGCCCCCATCACTCACCTTCTCAGTCACATACTGGCAGCGCTGCAGGTCATGGTCGCCGTCTGGGAGAATCTCTGGCTCCACAATGGGCACAATGCCGTGCTGCGGGGGGGGGGGGGGCAAAAGGGAGAACAAGGTCATGACAACAGACAGCAGCACTTCCTCTATTGGGGGTGAGACTTGTGAACCAACAGTTAGTTAGAAGAGAAGTGTGCTGAGTTTTGTAACAGCTGTTTGTGTTACATCACTGCTTTGAGGAAGCTGTGGAGGATGGACAGTAAACGTGCATTGTGTGTGAGTGTGTGTAAGTGTGTGTGAGTGTGTGTGTTTGTGGCTAACCATCTGGCAGATACTGGCATAGCGGGCCAGCACGTTGGCGTTCTCAATGATGGCCAGCTGAGATGGGGTGGTGGGGGTGATCTTCAGCACACAGCGCCACTTGGCGAAGTCTGCGCCGTCCTTCTTGTACTGAGCGCAGCGCTCATAGAGCCCGTCCAGACCTGACAGGGACAGAGACAGACAGCAGGTGGAAGAGAGGAGAGACATTGTGGACACGCAGGAGGCAGGAGGCAGGGAGAGGAGGCTGAGAGATCACTGCTGGGGGAGCGCCACCACAGAGATCTTTCCTACTCAGACAGAGACAGACGCCTGCAGTCTGAAGCATGTTTGTGTCTCACTACAAAACATCAACAACAACATTAAGTTATGGGGAAGCTGTGGAAGTCAGCTAAAAGGCAAATTCAGTATCAGGGTGCATCTGTCTTGTGGGTAGAAGCTTTAATTAAAGCTACAGTATGTCATTTTTTTCTAGTATTTTTTGTTGAAATATGATCTAAACATATCTGAATGATGGGAGGAGTCTGAATGAGGCTTCTGTGAAAGGCAGAAGGCCAGAAGTGGTTTTGTTTCTGCCTTCTTTGTAGTAAAGAGCGACTCTGTACCTTGAGTGGTCGTCTCTCCATTGGTGCCGGCGAGGGGAACCACACCCTTGTCCACCTTGATTCCCACCACCATGCCCTTCTCTTTGATCAGCTGTGGAAAGAGCTTGCCGTCATCCGTCTTCTGGTAGAGCGTCTCGTGGAAAAAGATGACGCCACCGATGCAGGGGTTGACCCGCTCGTCGGCGGTGAAGAGGAGCTGGCGGTAAAGCCGCCTGTTCTCCTCCGTGTTCTCTGCGTTGATGCTCTGGAAGCGCTTGGCCATGCTGCCTGGAGACAGGAGACGGGGAAGATGTGAAAACGCCACTTTACAAACTGTAGTTTAACAGACATGGACATTTGCCAGCTGGGGCAGGTCTAAGTGAAGGACCTCACGTCTTTGGAGGGGGCTAAAGGTCAAGATACGTCCACCTCTGCTGCCTCAATGGGACTGTTCAGCAGTTCAACCACAGAGTGATGTTCTAGTCTCAGATTGATTCTTTTAATCCTTTTGAGAGGAAAACCTCTCCAGTAATCATCTGGCAAGCTCTTTAAGATTTATGCAACTCCTTGGAAGGTCGTGAAACCAGGTTGCGAATAATTTAAAACAACAGGTAATAATAATAATAATAATGATAAAACTGTCAAAATCACATCACATAAATTAGTAATTAAAGTATTGTGAGAGGGAAGTTAGGAGCTTCTGAACTGACTTATACCAAACATCAATCTCCAGGTCTGAAACATGAAGCTTCAACAGTGAAGAGCTGAAAGCTGCAGTTCCTCTAATGACCACTAGAGTCTGGCTCCAGCAGTGAGTCAGTCCCCACAGACTCCCATGTTCAAATGTCCAACTTTACAGCAGAAAGAAACATGTTTACAGCCTGGTACAAAAACTGTTCTGGTTGTTTTTGAGCTAATTTCCTCCTTCATGACGACTGTACAGCTGAATTTTATAGAACTCATTTTTATGAGTTTAAATTTTATTAAGGACTAAAGGTATGGAGAATTGAGGGCGTGGCCTCTTTGAGTGACAGGTGGGTGAGTGTATGCTCGCCACAAACCGGCATGCATCAAAGTCTCAGCTCCACACAAACACTAACTCTTTTTGGATTAGCTGGGAGTTAGGGGCGGAGTCAGGCACTGCCAAGATGGCGAAGGTGGAGCAGCTCACTCTGAGCTTCAGAACCACTCTTCAGAAACCTGTTGGTGACATCACAGAGGCTACGTCCATCTTTATTAACAATCTATGATTAACACTGGGTCCTGTCAGATTTCTGTGGATGGATCACCTCGTGGTCATTAGAGGAAGTGCAGCTTCATACTGATTTCATCTCTCAGCTGTAATTCTGGATCTTCATTAGAGTGAAACTGTAAAAGGGTCCAAAACTACTCATCCACATAAAGACAGTGAAAACGTCACTGCAGATATTATTAAAGCTCCCTGTAATCAGCTGTGTTGCGTAGCTGAAGAGGATGTGTCAGTAAAACATGTTGTAATGATCACAAAGATGGTTTCACTCACACACACACACACACACACACACACACACACACTAATTGTGAAACCTTCAAACTGTCAGTTCAGAGTTCTCCTTACAGTGATTTCGTTTTTTCTTCGGCCTTTCTGTTATTTTCTCCTCCACTGATAAACAGCACGCACCACAAAATGTTTCATGTACCAACATTTAGCTCATGAATGTGACTGGAGACGTCGCCAGGTCACAGAGGGAGGTAAAGGGAGAGACTGACTTTCTGAAGCCAGTGCCAATGTAAATATTTGAGAGTTTGAAATATAACTACATATCAGCCAATATTATTTTTTTTTACATAAGACATAAACCTAAAGACACCTAACATCTGTCAGTGACTAATATGTGTAGTACGGGACATTTTACAGAATCATAATAAACCTTTCTTTGCTTGGTGGACAAACTGTCTCTAAATGACCTCAAGATGTGAGAGCTTCTGTGTTACTGTTTCTTACTTTCTTACATCTTTGCTGAGTTAAACTAAGCCACTGCTTTAGGCCCTGCTGGTGTATGTGTCAGTGGGTCCAAAAATGGATACATTTGTATGTGCTTGGATATTTCTAGCAGAACATTTAAAGCAGCTCTAAGCATTAAGACAACAGATACTGTTTCTAATGTGATTACTGAGTGATTGAACTGGACTGTGGTTGATCATCGTGGTTCAATTCAATTCAATTCAATTTTATTTGTATAGCGCCAAATCATAATATACATTATCTCAAGGTCAAGACCTTACTCTGTTACAGAGAAAAACTCAACAGTTCCCACAAAGAGCAGCGCTTGGCGACAGGGGGGAGGAAAAACTCCCTTTTAACAGGAAGAAACCTGCAACAGAACCGGGCTCAGGGTGGGCGGCCGTCTGCCTCGACCGGTTGGGTTTAGGAGGAGAAAAAAAGGGGGGGTGGGGGGAGGAGAGAGGAGAAAAGAGAGAGAGAGAGACCAGGAACAGCTGTGTAGGTAATGGTGTTATCAATAATGATGACAGATAACAGTATGAGTGTGATCCCTATCGTACCTGTGGATTCATCGGCTGCCAGGATGCCTTTCCCAGCTGCCACGATCCTCTGAGCGATGTCACTGAGCTCCTTCTTCTGCTCAGTACTCAGGAAGGGATACGCATGAGTCATGTTGACTGTGATGGGGACAAGAGGAGAAGGAGAGAAACCAATATTTGTTTATTCCTGAGTAACTCCACACATTGGTCTGATGCACACAGAAGGAGACACAAGATCTTATAGAATGCAGTGGTGGAGGTTACAGTGACTAATTCTTTTTTTCCCCAAGTGCAATCAGCACATTTCTGAGACACCTGTACCTCATGTGAGTATTTCTGTTCTATGTCACATTATTCTTCTACTTCTACCACCTAGAGAGGTGTGACCTGAAACAAAGTGAAATACAGATGTTGCAGCTGTGTGGTTTACCTGTATCTATTAAACTATCAGCTTTCAGGAAGTTTCTATTCATCGATCAGTGACTGATCAGATTCTGTCTCCTGTTTTAGTGATTCAACACTTACTTTGTAGTTTCAATTGTTTTTCAATACACTGATCAACCACAGCATTAAAAACCAGTCTCTCTCGCTTGCTCTCTCTCTCTCTCTCTCTCTTTCTCACACTCTCACTCTCACACTCACACACACACCCCAGTGTGGGACTAAGAGTAAAATGGCTCTTCCATTTCCATTCAATCAAAACATCTGTATTAACAATCTAATGAAGTCAGATAAAATCTTTTACTCTACAATCACCACTTTGACTAACTAGACAATAGAATACTATAAGTACATGTAACTAATACTGTTACTATGACTGAAGTGTAGTTTTACTGATGAAATAGTTTCACCCCGTGGTTCTTGACATGTTACCAAAGTAAATCCTCAGAGAACTGAATAGCCCCTGAAGTCATTTGAAACCCCAGGCCTCAGTCAGCCCGGAAGGCCTCCAGGGGCCACTACATGATGCCGTGCGTCATGGCCCGTGAGGAGTACCAGTCAGAGTCTTTAAAAAACTCCTTCCGCTCTCTTGACTGTGGAGAGCTGCTGTCCTGTCCTGTCCTCCTGTCTACTGATGGACTGTTACAGAGCTCCTGACACTTCAGGGACAGTCGGACACAGTAACAGCCGCTTTATCAGAAGCCATGACGGCACTTCCGCGTCCTTGTCAGGCCATCTGAGTGACTTTGACTTCTACTGGGAGCTCACAGAGACCCGCAGGAGCCAGAAACACCTCAGGACAAACCAGGTCAGCTTTAGGAGACCACACTAGGTCTGTTCTCTCCAATAATAACAACACTAATACCAAAACAGCAGCATCACAAAGTGTTGGATAAACACAAAAAGACGTGACGAGCTGGACTGATAAACTGTAATGAAAGGAGCAGGAGTGGAGCCGTCGTCCTCTCAGCTCCTGTTTCCAACTCTCGGATTCTTCAGTAAATCAAACTCACCGGGATGTTGCTCGGCGCGGCGACAGGAACGGCGACAGACGCAGATGCAGGAAGCTGCTGTTGTAACAGGACAGAGATGGAGACGGAGAGAAGGACGAACAGGGCAGCGGCAGAAGGGCGGGGCCGCGGCGGGCGCCATCCAATCAGAACGCAGCGCTCATCAGGACGGCTTGTGTCGTCGGGCTCTGACGGGCTGAACGATGATGCTGATGTGACCGGTAAAATAAACCCTCAGCCTTGTCTGACAGGTCACAGCCCTGAACGGTCTCCTACTGCACGCGTTCTAGATCTCCTCATCATATTTAACCTGCCTGAAAGACAGATTCTTAAATGTTGATCTTCTTTGTCTGAAAATGACACAGACGACAGTGGGTTAAGAGGTCAACCCAGGTCCAGTCCAATCATCCACAGGGCTCCAGAGACTGTGACTGAAGTCAGTTTATGCATTGTTGGTGTATGTCTACAGCATGTCATGATGGAATGTCAGTGTGTCTGTTCGTGAGGAAAGTAACACATTTTTCTTCTTTGTGTATATATTGATTGCAGTATAAATCAAGGGATTAAAAGTGTCAGTGGAGGTGGAAACACTTTTAGCCTGGAAATGAGACCAATCTGGAGCTCATGTTTACTCACTCTCAGATGGGTCTGGGGCCCCTCCTGCTCAGACAGATTTCCATCTGTCCTGAGACAGGCCTGGCCAATCACAACCATTTATCTAAAATAGGCAGGTTAATGACTGACAGAGGAGCGTTGTTGAAGCAATTTTCTTAAGAAACAAGATGGCTGCCGCTGATGTGAAGAAGTCTGTTGATTCTGCTGCTAAAAGAAGAACAAACAAATGCAGGTTAAGAACTTCCAGACAGTTTTCTACGTCACATGTAGCGACTGGGACCTATACATTGTGTAGCCTACTGTGAAGCTTATACATATTCCAACCTGTTATGGTGCAGGAGATGCATTTATTTTACCAGCTAATGCTAAAGGGCTCACACTGAACAGACTGCCGACTGTGCTCGTCTTCTATGTTACCCGTCACAGTGACAGTGATGGTTGCCTGTAAGGCAGAGCTGAGGGCTTAAACAACTTCTACTCATTGCAGCTCCAGGCCTACGTGAGGATCCTCACATGCACGATACGTGGGTGATACGTGACTGGAGTATCGCCACAGGAAACCCCAGTGTAGTGCCACCTCAGTACCCACTGATGTGTTTTCATCTAAAACACTTAGATTCATTTATTGTGGCTAAAGTGATCGTTTACCTCAAAGTGATGATGCAGACTGTGAAGATGAAGGTGATGTGACAGTGGTTCATCACACATCTCATCACAGAACATGAATAATGACTTTATTCACAGACTCCTTCTTCTTCACACTGATGGAGCACTTGTTGAGCTGCCTCCGTTTAATCTGACAGAACCACCTCACATCCATCATATGATGAAGAATCACTGGCTGAATGAGGAATCAGTTACAGTCAGTGACAGGCAGTCACACACTGTCATGTAACGTGACCTCTGTGCCACTGATGCTTTTCCACTGAGGGTGAGGAAGAGGAGTGGAGTTAAAGTTCCTGACTCTGTGCTGCTTGGACATCCTGTCTACACAGGGAACTGTGAGCTGAACAGATGATCGAACTAATATCACACAGTGTTACAAATAAACTATGAAAAATAAAATGAAAAATAAAAATAACAAATTACACATGAAAGTAAGTGTCAAAGTAACACACATTGGTGGAGTCATATATGTCAATGCCTGTGGGCTGACAGGGGAGGTGGTCCGGGTGTAACCACCATGAGTTCATGCTGTGCTGTAAATGGAAGAAGTGACTTTACAGAACCAGAGAGTCAGAGTTTCAGGCTGGAGCATCACTCTAATCTCCAACCCTGCTCTGACTTTAGCTTGAACACATGGGGAGACAGAGACAGAAAAGAAAGAGATGGTGCAAGTGCAGTGCATGCAGACAGAGAAGGGATGGATGTGAATGGATTATTGTAGTGGTACTGTAGCACTGCCACATGATACAGTACACTGCTGGGTCTCTGCTGCACGGCCATGTCTTCATTGAGTCCTTTACCAATAACCTTCAAATGTAGAGAAAACCTGTAGCTACTGGATAATTAAAACAAAAGCTCAGTTCACTTCAGAGCTTAATTATCCCACAAGAGGAAATTCTTTTTGCAGCGCACCAACATAAAAACACAAAAACATGAAACATAAATGCAATAAAAACACATAAAATACACTTAAACTGCTGCTACTGTGCACACAATTTAGAACAAAATAAAGGTTGTGAGCTCGGAGTAGAGATGCTGCTCCGTAACGTTGAAAGCAGCAGTTGAGGTGGTTCGGACATCCGGTGAGGATGCCTCCTGGGCGCCTCCCTATGGAGGTTTTCTGGGCTTGTCCAACTGGGAGGAGGACCTGGGGTAGACCCAGAACTTGCTGGAGGGATTATATATCCCATCTAGCCTGGGAATGCCTTAGGATTCCCCAGGAGGAGCTGGAAAGCGTTGCTAGGGAGAAGGATACCTGGAATTCTCTGCTTACCTGCTGCCACCAAGACCCGACCCTGGATAAGCAGATGAAAATGGATGGATGGATAAAGGTTGTTTGAAAAAGAAATCACAACAGCAACATGAAGAATGAGGATACAAATTATTATTGTTATTATTATTATTATTATGCTAATATTTATGTTGTAATGTTTTAGACTGAAGAGAACTTACTGCAGATGAATGAATGAATAAATGAATGAGAACTTGAGACTGTTGAACTTAACACTACTCTGTAGTGTCAGTTAATGGTATTATACTGTAACATTTCTGAAGGGCGGTTAGACTCACTCACTCACTCGGCTTCACATGTGTTTTGAACACACAGGTGGACCTGCAGGGCAGGTAAGAGGCTGTTTTCTACCTGCAGCTCTGCAGGGTCTCAACCATCCACTGTGATCTGAATGTTTCCAGCCTCCTTGTCTTGACATTTTAGCTACGATGTTACCACAGAGAGTGTTTATCAGCTCTGGATCTGCCAGCTGACAATTAATGACATTTCCTGACCTGCCTTACAAATCCTGATGAGTCGTTTAAGGTCTAAGGGTACAGAGACATATCAGATAGTAGATTCATCAAAATGTATTAATGTCATCATATTTAGAAACCAGGACCCAATGTTGCTAATGTGACTCCAGAGTCAGAGATCCAGTGCCCTGCCTGAACCTGCTCTACCACTGTACACGACACATGTACAGACTGCATCATGTGTTTGTCTGGTTACTGTACACATGTGTAGTACGTCAGTATGTGTTGGTCTGGTTTATGTCTTTTACCATAAATAGATTTCACCAGCCTCTGGTGTTTGGTTTTCTATCACAACACTAGAGAGGATGTAGTGATACAGTGATGAGATGATAAAGTGCCGCCTGCTGGGGATCATGTAAACTAACAGAAGCATCGGAATGCTTTACACCATTTAGCCTCCAGGTGGTGCACATCTCACAGGGCTGTTTGGGATGTCAACTCAAACACTGAAAGATGAGCGGTGTTTCTGTGACCAATCACTGCCCTCACATTTCCTCCCATGCAAGCCTCAAACATCATGAACACATGCATCTGAGTTAGTGAGTGAGTGAGTGAGCCCACGGGTGCAGTCGAAAAGTCAAAATAATCTCCTTCCTTCCTGCTCATCGACCTTGAACAGGTCATGAAGTCAATGAAAGATGTAAATGAGACTTGAAAAGGAAAAACACCAACTTTCATGCCACAAACACAAAACAAACAGCATTCAAATGTTGAAAAAAGACAGCATGAAAGAAATATAGAGAAAGGGACACAGTTGAACCATTAAAATAATCCAGTAAAATAAGGACCTGAACAAAGTTTGGACAAAAAAGACTCAGATGCTCAGTGGGCAGTTTTTTAGAGACACTGAGCTAAAGTCAATGCAGTCCATACAACAGGTGGCAGTAAATCCTCCTCCATCAAACAGGTGTTGATTCACCTCTGGGATCATTTTATTAAGTTTGTGCAGCTGTTGAACTGTATTACATTATACAGAGAGGGTCTAGTATTTAGCCAACCCTCACTCATTTGAATGGGGTGGACAACATAATAGGAAAAACCTGTCAGCATAATACAACAACCTGAACATTATGACCTTCATATAGAAACAACTGAGTCAGCATGTCATGCAGGTGCAGTGGTTACCAGGGTGAACAGTGATGAAGCTGTGACCACATCTGTCACAGCTGCAGCTCTGATGGACTAATTAACATCAGTCAGTCCAGATACAGATCACATGATAATACCAACAGCAGGAAATGGGTCTGGGGTGAATGTCTACTGCGCTTCACTTTGAAGGAGGTTCTGTTTTTGGTTGAGTTGGTCTGTTAGCAGGAATTTCTGAAAAACTTTACTTTGAAAACTTTTGCCACTCGTATTTTTTGTTTTTCTCCTGGTTTCCTGTTGCATTGTTCATGTCATATTTTCCAGACTGTATTTTCCAGCAGCTGTGGCAGAGAAAAAACATCATGTCAGCCTCCTGTAATTCCCGGTCAGAGATATCAGGAATTTTTCACTTGGCAGGGAGGGAAATGCGCTGGTGCCAAAATAGCTACAAAACCAAAACGATTACTAAATCACCAGAAAATGTATTGCCATCTATTCTGATAATTGATCAAATGTTCAAATCAGTTTTCAAGTCAAGAAAATAAAAATATTTGACGATTCAAGCTTCTCTGACATCAGGATTTATATAACAGTAAACAGATTTTTTTTATTGTTGGGCGGACAAAATAAGATATTTAAAGATGTCTCCTTGGACACTAGGAAACTACGGCTGGTTCACGGCTGGTTGATAAAGGCTGGGATGCACATTACAACTGTGTCTCAGATTCTCAGTGAGACTTAGGTTTGATGACTGATGGACCGTCACATGAGCTCCTCTCAACCTTTTTAAAAGCAGTGGACAGTCAGTCAGGCCCAGGTGTACATGAGATAAACAAGCCTGAAAGACACATATTAATCTACATTACCTCCAATATGCTATTGGTTGAAAGGTTTTTGTGTTGGTGTGTCTCAGGAGGGGGTATGAGCAGTCAGAAACACCTGAGCCTGATCTGGATAAACAGCCTCAGCTAACCACCTGTGAAGACTGCACTGAGGCCTCAGTTGTGAGTAGGGCACTTAGTGTTTTTTTAAATTATAATTATTTCAATAATAATAATAATACATTTCAATCAGGAGAGACTTCATTTGTGTTAACGAATAACTTTTATTTCCATGCGCAAAAGAAGAGAAGAAAAGTGAGAGATGTGAGAGTCTTTGGCGGTTAGACCCCATCAAGAGGGGGTGGGGCTGTGCAAAGTATTGGGAACCCCCCAGGGTCGAGACACTGGAGGTGGTCCTGATGATGGAAGAAGAGGAGCTGGAGACCTAGATGTGATGGGAGGTGACGATGAGCTTGAGCTGCACTGGATATGAAGACTGGAGGTGAAATGTGTGGAGGAAACACACTGAAATGACAGCTGACAGCAGGGGACAGGAGAACAGATTTAAAAATATGACAGGGACATCGTGATTGGCTGGTTGAGATTGTGAAGCGATCTAATTGGTTACTGATCACCTGAAGTCAGCTGATTACAAGGAGAGGGGTGAGAGAGGGAGAAAACGAGAGAAGCATGAATGGAAGCGGAAAAAAGAGTCTTCCTGATTGAACTCATGCTAAGCTTATTGAGTATAAACTTTATTTATATAACACTTGTCTTAACAAAGTTAGAAAGTGCTTGACAGTTGTTGTTGTAGTGGTGACGTGGACAGGTGGGGAACCTAGTGGAGGATCCAGAGCAACAAACAGAAACATCACATCAATGACCTGATGAGGAAGCTGGGGACAGATGGAGGTGACTTGATTTAGAGGGAACAACAGCTTTAACTGAATGGAATGAACACGTCCCACCACCAGATGTCTCTGTTGTCTGGATCAGCTCATCTAGTTGTACATAGACAGAGTGTGTGTCTCTGTTTCCAGTGGGACACAAACTACACATGAACCCTCAGACTGTGACGATGTTACTGTTCGTTGAGCAGCAGCACGTTTGGTTTTGATGGACGGAGAGAGCGTCGGTGTCAGAGGTTGGTCTTCTCTTCAGACTCTGCTGGTTAACGTGCTCCCTTCAGTCTGCTGGCTGCAGCTAAACACTCTCTCAGCTTCAGAAAAGTATAGTATAGTATACACTTTATATACTATACTAGTATATATTTTTGTTTTGCTGAGAGGAGCAGATGCTGTTTGGTTGCAGTGAGTGTGAGGACAGTGACAGTGAGAGTTACATGTTCAATAAAACACTGTATCAGTTACAACTCTGCTCTCCAGCCATGTGACTACAGGTTGTGTTGCACGTGTGGTCTTAAACCCACACTACTACCTGTCCCCTGCTTCACCTTCTTGGGGTTACCTGGCTTCACTGAGCCTGGTTATCAACTGGCTCAGGTAACTCTGGGTTTTCTCATCCAGACTGTGTTCATGTGAAAGAGATGGGGTTGTTGATTATAAGTGACATCCCCAGAAACACCAATGAAGTATGGAATGAGGTAAATTTGTTTATAGTGACAGACAGTGACATTCAACTGGGTGAAACATATGGTCATATGATTATAAAATACTCTTATAATTTAAGGTTAGGGATATACTGTGAGTACGTGCAACAATTTCTGTAAGAGAGCATATAAAGAGTATTTTTTTCTGTTTTGTCTGGTTATATCTGGTTATCGTCTGACGCACATAAAGTTACAAGTAAACCAAAGACTGAGGAGGAGAAAGGAGTTCCTGTCTGATGAGGTCAATCTGACTGTAATGTTCATATATAATCACAGGAAATATTTTGGGAAATGTGTTAATTTCTTTCTAATAAAACACAACAGAGGCCAATTATCTTCACAAAGTCTCCTCACATTATTCTGAGCTGATAAGTTTTTAAAAGTGTCGACACTGTCAGGAATCCAGTCTGAGTAAAATGAAAATGCAGCTATTATTGTCATTTTTATTTCTTGTGGCAAACTCCCTGTTTGTAAGAAGCTGTTTTAAAACTGTCACAGTGAAGGTCTGGAGCAGCAAAATGATTCTACTGATCTATAAAAATATCTGCTGCTCTTCGTTAGTTCTCTCTTCATTGTAAACTGTCGGTTGTTGGTTAAAAGTGAGCCAGCATTGTGATACCAGAAAATCTGAGCTAAGCCCAAAGACAGCCAGATAAGTTTGTGGTACTATTACATCATCGGGGGGGTTTACTGTGAAGTGGATCTACAACAGTTTTCATTTTCACAGAAAAGAGTAAGTAGCCAGTAATGTGAGAGACACACCGCTACTCAGGTCAGGGAGCAGCAGAGAGGTGGAGCAGCAGGTTATTACCCAGACAGATGCTGTGCTCTGTGTGACACACAGAATCAGAAAGATATTGCGTCTCTTCTAACTTTCTGTCTGAGTTGTCATCTTACAGTAAATCCTGCTGAAATCCCAGCTCAGTCTTTGTCTTTAACTGATGTGTTTGGTGATTCTGTCAGAAGACAGTTATAAAATCAGGATTTTAGCAGCAGCTTGAAGTGACTGCTGGTTAACATGTTGTATTAATGGACCATGTTTCAGTCACTGTTTCATGACAACAGAAACAGAAAAACATATCAATGAGATCAGCTTTACTGTGAATTCAGCTGAATTAAAATACTGTATATGTGAGCACAGAGAGGAGGTGAGAAGTAAACAGATGAATCCCAGATGAACCAGCTGATACTAGACTGAATGCAGACACAATGCAATTACAATATGAATGATATAATTAGTGTATTACGTCATATAGAGACAATTTGTGACTATAGTTGCCAATCAATCAAAACTGAAAAAAAGGAGGTTATATTGAGAAATTGACAAACACACTCATAAAGCACACAGAGGTATAATATTTTTATATAACTGAAACTATATTTTATGACATAAGATAGTCTTTTAATATTATTATTTTTTTTGGCTTTTTTCATGCCTTTATTGGATAGGGCAGTCAAGAGAGACAAGAAATGGGGAGGCAGAGAGAGGGGGAATGACACACAGGAGAGGGGCACCCAGCACGGGATTTGAACCAGGGTCACCTGCAGCAAGGACTATAGCCTCAACACATGGAGTGGGTGCTCTACCAACTGAGCTAAACACCGTCCCATAGTATCAGGTAATAATGTCATTTATCAATTTATAGCCTTTATGGCCAGTTTTCTTGGATTAATATTTCATAACTTAAATAAACATAATTCAAAATCAAACTCAAAATATCGCATCCAACAGATTTAAATTCAAAAACACTTAATATGACTCCAACATTAACTTTACAATGAAATGAACACACATTGACACACACTCCAGACAGATAGATAGATGGATCTTTGCCATTTGCACAAATTCAACTGAGCAAGTGAGTACAACTGCTGACCAGGCAGCTGTTCATGTAGCATCTGCCCTCAGGCCCTGGGCAACAAAACAGAGTCAGGACACCATCAGGAAGTGCTTATCCAGGTTAGGGCCAGCTGGGTCAGCAATATCATTACAGTCCAGGTGCCATGATCATCATCAGTGTGACCATTATCACCACAACATTTTAGTGCATAGCTTCAGGCTGCTTTGTCACAGATCTGATCTGAACTCCTCCCTCAGGAGGAGGCTCTGTTCATTATTAATTAGCAGATGGACTAGGGCCAAGATCCCCTTCTACTCTCAAAGATTTTAATGCATGCTGCTAACCGTGAGCTCAGGGATGTGCCACTGTGAAATAGGCAGATCCCTTGGGCACTATATAGAGGATTTTTTGAGCCCTTTATTGACACTGTGAGTCTGGAAGAGAAAAACCCACAACATATGATACTGTGACAGTTACAGCAGCATGAAGTTGTGCATTATGTGATTATTACAGTATAGAAAATCAAAGCATGCAAGTCCGCAAGATGTCTGCAAGATGGCATTTTCATTTTCAATCATAATCACTCATTGTCAAACTGAACATGGCAACCAAGGCCAATGTCCAACAAATAAAAATAAAATTATAAATTCACAGACAACTCAGCCTTATTTATGACCTTGATGGAGGGGACCCAGCCCCTCCTTCCCTGTACTGTCCATGTTAGTCCAACACAGAGCCCCAGACCCTTTGAGACACTCCTGTAAACAATGGGCCCACAGGTCGTCTGTCAGCAGGTTGTTATGACCCATAGTTAGGTTTTGTTGCTAGGCAACATCTAGTGGTCGTGGTAATGATGACAGGAGCAAAGGGAAAAGTGTGGTGAAGTAGTTTACAGAGCGACAAAGTCCATGTCAGGAGGAGGTTGGGGTGGATGGATGAATATGACACATTTATGTTGTTATGTTGTTATGTTGTTTCTATTATCCATGACTGTTTGTTGTTATTATTGTAACCATGACAACAAGGATCATCTAATGTAGAGCAAGTACTTATTTTAACCCAAATCACTATCTTTTCATAAACCTAACCAAGACATGACCGTTACTATGGTAACCGTGGCAAACAAAGTATATAATACGCAGCTGTCGGCACAGTCCACATGTTTATTATTGTAACCATGACAGTCAAGGTCCATTGCTGCCATAAGGTGGCTACTTCAGGAGACATAAGAGGGTTGTATCAGAGGGTTGTTGGTTGTTCAGGTTGGAGGACTGATTGTTTGTCAAAGATTTATCTCGAACACAAGTGAAATCCAGTTCACAGGAGTTTTAAGTGACTGGCCATTGAGCTCCATGTCTCATGACTCTAACACTGACACGCCAGAGAAACTACCATAAAACTTCAGTTTGAAGCTGAGTCCCAATTCAGCGCCGAGTCCCTTCCACTGTCCTGGTGTGGCTGCACGTTTTGTCAAATAAACACAGGTCTGAACTAGACGCCAGGTTCTCTGGATGGAGTGTTGCGAGAGTGAAAGACGCTCACGTCAGTTATTAAATTTCCTTATACAAATAAGGGTTTAAATAACTATGGTAAGCTTCAGCTTTCATCCTTTCTAAAGTAGGCTGCTGGTACTATGATCAATGGACTGATTCTTAATATGTTATCTGATAGCTTTGTAATTTTTATATGAGTAATATTCATACTGGCTTGAATAATCAATTTGATAGTATTTCCCATCTTTGCTGTGCACAGGTTTTGTGTGGAAAGAATTAATGGCCTCCCCCAAATATAAGCCCGTTGTATTCATTGACTGAAGCAAATAAAAGGCTGTCATTTTAAGTTTCACATCTCCCAGTAAGCTCAGCAGTGCCTGAGGAAGAGGAGGAGCTTGCAGGAACATCATGGAATCTGAAAGCTGTGATGTAGGTAGGGACAGTCAGGTTAGTCTGCTTGTCCTCATTCAGTGTCGCCCCTCACCTGTCCAGGTACAGCAACAGAACTCTGCAGATCACTTGACATCACTGGAAATCCTTTCAACCTGAGATCTTTGTCCTGACAAAAGCTCACATCTACACTTACAGAATGACTGATAACAAGATTGAAACATGTCTTGGTTCATTTTCCAGGACTGCAAGTGATTTAAGTCAGAATCTGAGACAATGATGTACTTCATCACAATCCTTTGCAGATTTTAGAGACGCTGACTGATGAATCGTGGGGAAGTTTTTCTTGCCTCAAACGGGTATGTGACATTTTTGTAAATTATGCTCACCAAATGCACCTCTCTGGGAGGGGAGGGCGGCTGCTTAGATTTTTAGAAACACCAGGAAAGATGAGATAAAAGGTTTTTTTTTTATTGTCTCTCTGAGGCTGAGGAGCTCACTGCTGGTCTTTCATTTATCTGCCGCTCAGCTTTGTTTCTGGTGATGGCTTCAGTCCGAGCCCGCTGAAGCAAGAAGGTAATAAGGACTGTTTAACAGAGGAGTATTCATTTTCATATTATTCAGAGACTCACTCGGAGACAGACAGATTGATAACTGCTTCCCACATTATATGGGGCACACTCAGATTGATAACTGCTGCACATAACTATGAAAGCATGGCAGCAGGGAGGAAATGGTTTCATAGAAATGAGAAAGCAAGAGACGAGAGACAAAGACAGGGAAAGACAGAGGCCAGGATGATTCAATGTGTATTTAAAATCTAAATAATAAGGTCAACTTAACTTTTTTCAGGACAGTTTCATACTTAAGTACAACTGTAAAAATAACAAACAAAAAAAGACAAAAACCCTAACCCTAGCCCTGACCAAACAACAACAGCAACAAAAAAAGAAAAACCATAACAATGGCAAAACAAGAATAGTGGAACCCCAGGAGACATTGTTTATTTGTCCTGAGCAGCTCTTTGCTTGAGCCTATAAAGGATGGAAATATAGGGTGGGTGAGGCAGTAGTATATGGAGGGGACAAAGAGAAGAACAGCAGGAAACAAAAGAAAAAAAAGCAAAGGAGATCATGAATAAATCAGAGACTTGAACCTGGTCTGTGAACCTCTGTTTTTCCAATATTAAAAGAAAGACAAAGGTTAAGAGACACAAGAAGACTGAAAGAAAGAGCTGGGACAGAAAAGGATAAAAAAGGAAGGGTAAGAATGCGAAGAAGGAGACCTCTGCTCTGTAAGCTGTTTCATCATTTCCAGAGATCAGACCTGTCACAGTGGTGTCAGCTGCTAATTTGAAGAGTTCACCTGAGCCACAAGCAAGTTCCTTTTGGGTCAGGATTTCCCAAGGTAAGAATAAAATTTTATCGTGCTTGTATTTATCAAAACGCTTGTTAAATTCAGTCTGAACAGGTAAACTAGATAAGTTAGGTCTGACAGCTGTTTTTAACTAATTTTTGGGTGCGGAATCCAAAATTGATCTCAGTTTTTCTCTATCACGTCAAGTTTTTGAACTATAGGATCCCTGTTTCCTTAAAACATATGAAAAATACTGTACTAAGATGGAACAGTTACAGGCTTTGAAAACTAAAAAAACAGTATAAAACGAAATAGAACTTAGAACGGTATGCCCATGGTTACAAGGTTAAGAGAAAAGCCAGCACGAATCCTCTTAATTCCTACTATGCCAGCTTTCTGTTTGCAGATATTGATAGTACTGACCAATGTTCCCTCTAAGCTGCGCGCTTGCGCAATCGCGCACTGCTCACACATTCTCAGCGCACAAGAAAATCTATACAGCGCATAAAATAAAATTCAACATAAACTGTAAATTAATTAGAGCAATAACATTTTTTTCTGTAACTTTTTGCAGTGTAACACAGTGAGTGACAGATGTCCAGCCAATGATACGATACGGTTCACTTACGCTACGCAGCCAATCACAGCATTGACATTGCTTACGTAGGTGCCCTTCCCATACGCGCCGCGGCACCGCGCAAGTTAGCTAGCTAACAACAGTGCACTTCATTTTAAGTGGGCCAAATCACTTATATTAAAAGTAAATGAATGGAAATTGCTGCTGTAATTTGATTCTTTTAATAAGCCATGTAACTTGCTATGATCCCAGGTGTTGATCAGGTGTGATACAGGTGTGTGGCCACAGCGTGCACATCTGGTGTTGCTCACCATGGTCCTCAGTGTGCTCAGGGAGCTTGCGTGTGCCCAGACACATGAAAAATTAGAGGGAACATTGGTACTGACCCATTGGGAGCTGCACACTCCTCTCACCGCACTGTCTCATTGTGACTGCACAAACAAGTTGCCACGTAGCTGTTGATGAGTCCAATCATAATCAGCTGGCAAGTCTTACTACAGCTGATCAGTGGAACTTTGCTTATCTGGAGGGTAAGCTGTGGAGAAAAAACTTGACATGCTAGAAAAAAACCGACTGCAATTTTGGAATCAGCATGCCAATTTTAGTTTTAATCAGCATAAAAATCTAACTCAACAGAATTTTTTTTTCAAATTGTTCCCCAGTGTTATACATGGGTTTGTCAAAGTAAACCGTGCAGCAGCAGTTAGTAACTTAAAATGCCAAACATTATTTATAGCCAATTTTAGGAATTATGTAAGCGACTGTAATTAACATACAAGTGGCTAAACTATGACTTACGACCTATTTGAGTGTGAGATTTTGAGCACAGAAAAATATGTTTTGTAAATCATAATCATGACAAGCTCAGCAGAGGATGTATTTCCTGAGGCAATTGAAGAAGTTCAACCTGCCAAGGACTATGATGGTGAACTTCTACACCTCCATCATTGAGTCCACCCTCACCTCCTCCATCACCATCTGGTACGCTGCTGCCACGGAGAGGGACAATAACAGACTGCAGCGTATCATCCACTCTGCTGAGAAGGTGATTGGCTGCAATCTTCCGTCCCTCCAGGACCTGTACGCCTCAAGGGCTCTGAGGCGTGCAGGGAAGATTGTAGCTGACTCCTCCCACCCTGGACACAAACTCTTTGAGACACTCCCCTCTGGCAGGAGGCTGCGGTCCTTCAGGACCAAAACCTCTCGCCACAAAAATAGCTTCTTCCCATCTGCTATTAGCCTCATCAACAAGGCTAGAGAGCCCCACTGTTGCTGATCAATTGCACCAATCACCAGAAAAAATTCCTTGTATGTGAAAACATACTTGGCAATAAAACTGATTCTGATTCTGATTCTGATTCTGATGACAAACGAGACTGCACATGAATGTCTTCAGACTCGTATGTTCACATTTGTCAAATTATTAATAACTTAGCTCAGTGCATTGTCCAGTGCTAGATTTGGTGATATGGTTGTATTTTCAGAGTGACAGGGTTATTTGATGTGAGGTTGTGTGAGACGTCATGCATAGTCAGTGTGCTACCAGCAGTATATCTGGATCAATGCACTGCCACTTTAGAGAAGCAGCAGGGGGCACTGGCTGAGTGACGTGCTGATGTGCACGGGATCAGCAGAAAAAGCACATTTTAGACACTTTTAAAAGATGCCCGCAGAAACAATCCAATATTTAAATGTTCGCTTCATCTAGAATCTTGTCAGAGCTTTATCTTCCCGTCAGAACAAAGTGAAGTTTAGCTCTTTCTGATTCACTCAGCTGACCTGCAACTGCGGCGTAATACAGTGAGCGCCATAGGTGTGCTTGTGCACAAGACTAAAGTAGTTGAACGGTTGAGTAAAATGTAGTTCCAAGGGAAAGTGCTGTTTTGACCGGAAGACAGAGTGCTGAAAATATTGTAAATGAAGCAAACATTTAAACAGATATTGCATTGTTTTGGTGGACGTGTCTAAAAGTCTGGATGTGTCTGTGAGTGTGCCGTGTTCCCTGCTGCCTCTCCTGTCAGGCAGCACACTGATCTGAATCTGCTGCAGGTAACACACTGACTATGCAGGACTACCTCACACAGCCCTTTGTCAAATAACCCAAATGATCCCCTTTAACACCTCGCTGGTGAAGGTAGGAGTGTAGTGACAGTACAGCAGAATACTGATCAATACTGATCTGATCTGAAATATTAGCAGATAAATAGTAGATAGCAGTGAAATCTTTTTTAAGCAGCTAAGCTGATTCTTGAGCCTGAGCAACAGTGTGTGTGGTCTATTTTTGCTAAACCTAATTTTTCTGTTGAATAGTCTTTTTTAATGGACGATGACTTTGTTATGTAATGCAATGTTTGCTCTTATTATTTCCTGCAGTTGAATATTACGAGCTAAAGATGGAAAACTATGACATATAATTTTTATTACAGAAAGCCCTTTGGCAGTAATGTATGGACATAACTCAAAGTATGGTGATGTCAATCTGACTCTGACTTGATTTCTCCTCAGAGCTGAAGTCTGCACTGAGGACTGTGGAAAACCTGTCCTGTGACTTGTATGAACTGGATCTGCAAGTTTCTTCAGCGAACCAACGCAGCATTATAAAGCATCACAAGCTAAAACACAGACACTACAATAGGTCTTGCCTCTTGCCTTGCATCTTCAATGACTGTGTGTGCTCCGTTATGACACAAGTCGCTCTTAAAAAACATTTGTTGAAACATGAATCAGTGGTTCATCATTCTCAGCCAGCTGTTGTTGCTCATGAATCTCAGTCTAATGTAATAACTCAATGGCTACAGTGTGAATTATGCTATTTTTCTGAGCCACGTACTCTTTTGAAAAGTAAGGAAACTGTTAACTGTCCTTTTCAGCAGTGTCAGTTTAGGTCTGGTGTGTATTCCACCCATTGGGCACAAAAGTAGATATCACTGTGATTCTGGATTAGAGAAAGTGAGACCTGAGCTAATTTGTGATCATAGTCCAGCAGAAACCAGTGGGGAACAAATAGGAGATGAGATTTCAATAGATCATGATAACCCTCCAAATGATGATGACAATGAAGATAAAGGAGAATCAATTAGGCATAGACTTGCATCCTTATTCCTACACATGCAAACAATTTTGCATGTGTAGGAAAAAAGTGCTAAGGGTACCAGTGGAATATATTTTAGACAATACTAGCAGGAAGAAGACTTTTGGTTATTGAAAGATGATCGATGTTTATTACACACTAGACTTTATTTTTGGAGTTATGTTCCCAGATCTTGGGAATGAACTTGGTAACTACAGTTTTATCACAACGTCTGCTTCTGCCCCTTGATGTACAAGTAAGGATATTCAGATTTTACCCAATCCTTTGATCAACCCTCAACAAAAATAACCTGGTGTCACTTGTAGAGATGGTGTCAGTCATGGTCAAATCTGATGTGATGACAAGCTGTCACTGTCATTAGCTTACTTGCATTTAGGGTTTACTGGGTCTGGAAAAAATCTTCTGATCTTTTAAAGACAAAATGAAATAGACACTTTACTGTCCTGTAAAAGTTACTAGACAATAATGTGTATGAAATAATTCACTACTTGGCAAACATGGAAGTTTATGCAGGTGACAATATTGTGTTAGCTGACAAATCCAAAAGCACTTTTGGACACTCCTCAGGTCATTCCATTTATCTGACAAGCACAGACAGTTTTTTCTCTGTGTGTGCCTTGCATGACAGTATATAATGAGTAAATAATAAGTGATTGTAGATAAGGTACAAATCCTTAATGATGACTCATCCTGCCTTAATAAGTGGGAACATAAAACGTAACCAATAAAAATAAGTAAAGTAATCCCACCCTTTTGCCCCTCTTCTCTTCTCTCCATAAGTTACATTGTTCATATTGTTTTACAGTTCAGATTTTTTCCATATTGTCTTAGTATGTGGTCTTGATAACCTATTTCACCAGCTACAATATATCATAGAGGGATGACCTCATCATACTATTACAACACAGCATGTTCATCTTAGCTGTGGCTCAGCTGAACGTATCATTCTGACAGAGCAGCCATGTCCCATTTAGCATGTACCAGACTGTGATGTAGCAAAATCTGTTCTAAACATTTGTTGCTACATTTGTCACAGTTTGCCTTCTGTTGTTGTTGTTCTTGTGTGTTGAGACTTCAAACCAGATGAGAAGAACAGCTGCTTTGCTTGGACGTCAGGTTTACCTGAGGGAGGATCCCAGCAGTTTGATCCGTGTCTGTGAGGAGTGGGAGTTGATTTGAATGTGGCTGGGACATTAAAAGAAGTAGTGGTACAAAACGATTTATTATTGAATGTAAGACACATGGTGTTGAATTCTGACATTGTAAATACACTTACTGAGCACATCATTGTAATTTCTAAACATGTTAATAAAGCTTGAGCCATAAACGTGATGAAACAGCTGCATTTTAAAATCTTTTCCAATCATGATTGGTATTATAAGCCTGTATACCTGCTGTCTTTACAAAGATGATATTAACAAACCTTTAAGAGCATCAGAGCCAAGGTTTAATTATTGTCTAGTGTTAGTCCAGCTAAGGCACCAGTCAGTTTGACACTGATGACAGGTCCAAATTAGTTTGAATATTTAGTCATTAGCCATTTGCTTTATGTTTGTGTCACAGATTTGACCTTTAAGTAGCTTTAAACTCAAAAGAAAAACAACTCTCACACTGTATGATCACATGTAGAATATGACTTGTGTGTCTTCTCAGGCTTTGTGATGTTTACACCAAAAGAAATGTTCAGACCTAAGACCTCATATTTTTTAATCTATTCTAGTTTTCTTGTGCACCACATTGTTTTGGAAGATCACTACTAGAACACAAAGTTTGTGGCTTTAAAACACCCCAAAAAATCCAGTCCAGTATTCTGTGCAGCTGAAGCCTCCTATAGCATCTGTGCTAACTGCATTAAAAAACATACACACATATCAAACTTAGAAAAACTACTTCACTAAATTTGTGTGATTTCATTAGATTTCATGGGATTTGTTGAAAATAATCATATCTTATTATGGCCTTATCTCTTAAAGCCAAGTACACAATTAGACATGTAGTTCAATCTGTATCTCCATTGGTCTGGTTTTGGGAATTGGGATACAGGCTACTACTAGATCAACAATAAATTACATGATATATCTATTGTCTAATAACCAATATGTAGGGGTCTCGAAGAAGGTTTTTCCTATTTAGGTAAACTGGCACCATGCCGTGTTGTTATGCAGAATGTACAATTATGCTGTTGTCATGGTACATTTCCCATGATAGAGCAGTAAACTGAATTTGGTATAGTGACTGTACATGCTTCATTATGTTCTTTAGGCTGGCGGTTCAGAAGAGGAGGCTACAAAAGGAGTGGACGCTGGCCTTCTCATTGTTGCAGAGGAAGGTAGACATGAGGAGCAGCAGCTGGCAAGAGAGATCATCAACATTGCTGTTGTACAGGAGGAGCACATCGCTGATGGGTCATATTTACTGTCTTAACATGGACTATCCCAAAGGACTGACGTATACATTTGAGTTAATACGTCTTCTAGGTATCCATAGTGACAGTTGTTCAGCCAAAGTCAACGGACTCCGAAACAAGATGCTTCAAGGCAAAGTGTAGTGTATATGTATATACTAAAACTACATCACACTGAATCACACACACCTAACACACCACCATGAGAAGACTCAACACAAGGCCAATGATAAGAATAAAAAGGCCTTTAAAAGTCACAGTAAAAAGCTGGTTGCAGATGTGGTTATATGGCCTGTTACAGTACGTTATACCTTCAAAGTTTGTGCAATTTAACTCCACTTCATGTAAAGCCACATGCATTCATATTCAACAGTTTGTACTTTCATACCTTGCAAGTTGTTCTTTTATTGTAAAAGCACAGTACAGAGGGCATTTTGTATACAGCTTGGGGAAATAAATGTTAATGTAAACCTGTACAAAGTGGTAGATCATACCAAAAAGGCCGCTGTCAGTTCTGAAAGTTAATAAAAAGCATTCTGAATATTCTTTGATGTTGATGTATCAAGTTGGTACAATAATGTTAGTTAATAGAAACTTGAAGTTGTGTGGGCAAATTACGTAGTTCAATTTTCAGAATGAACTAAACACTGCATTTAAGATGAACTGCTCCTGAAAAAGAAACCTGGCTGCCTTAAAAAATAATGCAACAAGATTCTGAGTTGAGTAAACTGAGGTTCTAATTTCTGAAAAACTAAAAATTATAAATTGATTCAACAAGATACTTAGTTTAAACAACTTTGTAAAACTCAAAACATTAATACAAGTTTGCTGGTTTTATTAGTCATTATTTGTTGTCTCAACTGGGATTTAAGTTTTGTACAACTTGAAATGTCTTGTTGGTATCATTAAAAACACTTGATGGGACTGTTTTGCCAGCTTCCCTTTTGTCACTCCAACTATTTATTCTAAGTTTAAGGAATCCACATATATATATGCAAACAACTGAAGTTTCTTAGCTTGTAAAACTCAGCCAGGCTACAAACTGTTGAACTGGCTTGTTTTTTACAGTGTGTGTTTAGGAGTTATTATTCAAGGCAGGACATCAATCAATAAACAGGCGCAAAGGGAGCCAGTGATCTCTACAGTCCTAGTTTCTCTTTAATCAAATTGAAATTGGTCAGTGTCAGTGTGGTCAAATATTTGGTTGCAGGTTTTTCAAACACCATCATAATAACAGAGGTCAGTGCCACAGGTCAGCTGCTGACATCAGTGTTTTTAGGTCCAGGTACAAATACAGTAGATTTAAAACAAGCTGGAACCATAGACTGTAAATAAAGATGGATGTAGACTCCGTGACGTCATCCACGCCGCAATTATACATAACTTTATATACATAATGCCTGTTATATAAAGATTCACCCCTGTACAGTTGTCATGAAGGAGAAAATTAGCTCTAGAGACCAGAACAGTTTTTGTACCAGGCTGTAAACATGTTTGTTTCTGCTGTAAAGTTGG